>NC_054558.1:2435030-2442530 GCF_017654505.1 Polyodon spathula | reverse complement strand
AGGGACCAGCGCAGCGTCGTTCTAAATACCGGAGGAACACTCTGGACCACCGCAGCCTTTTATATCATCAATACAAAGCAACACCTTTCTACTGGACAGGACAGCTGGGCTGAAAGCATATCTAGCATTCTTTCAGCTTTCGAAATGAAAGCATATGGCATTACCAAAATCACTGCAGTAAATATCACCTAGCACAGATCACGGAGCTCACATTTTCCTTTGTGCTTTGGGCGTTCTTTCTTTTTCAGAGGAAAGAGATCTTTTAAAATAATAATAACGCTACATTCGGGAAGAGAGTCGTCGTTTTAAAAAAACACAAAAGTCCTAACTTATTTTTCCTCCAAAAGGACTCTGAAGCAACTCGCATGCTAGCTACGTTCCTTCAAAAGAGTGCAGGGGCTATTCACATCAAACGCCATGAAAATCAAACGCCATGAAAAATCAAATACAGGTCGGACACAATCTGCTAGGTTTCACAGCCCTGCAATAACGCTGGATTACCTACTGCTACCTCAACTAATCCAGGATTGTGCTAGTCAGGGTCTGCGAAACCAGGCAAACCTGGGCATCTCTCATACAGGAAAATGCGAGCTCCACTAGGTACTCGTAACACACAGCAGATTGAGATGTGCTGCAGTTATTTCGTTAGCTACATGTCCTTTAAGCCACGCATGTTCTTTCTTGGTAGTTATCCAGTTCTCTTTCATGTAGGATCCGAGTGTCAAACTTCAAGCTAGACTTGCAAGCAACGTGCAACACAGCAAGCGCTTCCAAACCTTACTTGTCCGAAACAGCCCTGGCTTTGAGGAGCGCTGCTGTGTAGCATATCGTCGCCGACTTTGGCAAACTGATATCTGAAAAGAAAAGAAAGAAGGCAAGCTGCAGGTTTATAAGGATCAATACCAGAAGTCTGGCATCAGGTGTGGAATGTGTTTTCAGCAAAGAGCTCATTCAGATCATTCTGATGCAGAGTGAATTGTCAACAGGGAGTGACCGCCTGCTCTAACATTCTAATCAGTGTAATACAGCCCGACTTCTGGGACCCCGTGCACACTGGGCTACCAAGGAATTACAGTTAATACATTGTTAACGGGGCACCTGGCCAGCAGGGGCTGCTGTAACACAGAGAGGAGAAACAGCGTCTCGACATTCCCTCTGGAATCCCCAGCAAACCGCGCAGCCGTGGCTTTACCATGCAAGCAGAAACTACAGGTGCACACCCCAGCTGTCAGTTCTCAAAATCTCACTTCAGAAATCATTACATAAATAAGATCCAGCAGCAATATAATGAGCACACCGTACAGTGTGAAATATGGATCAATTTAATTATAATATTGTATAGAAAAGAAAGAAAAAAGACTTGTAAGCTTTATCTCTTATTTTTATCTGTTTTCCATTCGGGATCCACTAATTTGGCAGCCAAGTGCTTGTTCTTGCAATACTTTTGCAGAAATGCCCATAAGTCTTATAATACGGTCCTCAGCCAAGTGCATGAAATAGATTTAAACGCTGGCCTTTGACCTCTGAAGAACTGACTGGGGAAGAAAAAACATGCTGGTCTTATTTCTGGGAAAATTTGGCACAAATTGGGAGATGAATCTGCACGGTTTAAAATACACTTTATCTAGAGAGCAGGACCTGGTTACATAGAAGAAGCTAGACTGGTCATGAAATGATTGTATATAAAATTTTTTTTAAAAAAATCAATAAATCTTATGTGTTGTGCACTTGCATTCACCAATAGCTCTGAAAAACAGATTTTTCTTTTGTATTTTAAAACAGGATATCTAGACTTGGTTAAAGGAATCGCTGTTTGCTAGCCTGGCTTTCAGTTAGTGTTGCGCTTGCTTGGTGGTCCACACGTGCATCGCGTTGAGTTTACACCAGGTACTGCTTTAACTGGAGCCGCAGCACTGTCGTCGAGGGAGACCGTACAATTCTAAGCAAAACTTCAAGAAAAGAACCAGTCCTTAATTTGATATGAACATCAAAGCAGCAACAGGCATTTTAAATCATATTTAAAATGATCATCAGCATGTTTATGGGGCACAACAGAGCATCGCGTATAAAACTGTATAAGAGGCTGGATGCCTACAGCTCCTCAGATCTCCCAGCCTCTACTGTGTGATTGTGACTTGCCCTGTATGAGACACAGGGTACACTTCTTACCATCATATTTGGCCAGGACAGCTTGCACATCGGCATACGCTTGCAACTCCAGCAGAGCTTCTAGTAAATTCTCATGTATGTTTAACATGCCAAGCAGAGGGAACTCTTTCATTAACTGCAAAGACAAAAAAGCACATTCAGCGTTAGGGGGAGCATCTGATTGGTTACCGACAAGGAAAGAAGGTGTCGGATCAAGGAAGTGCAAGAACTGCAGACAGAAAGCAAGGCTTGCAAACAGAGCACTTTCTTTAAATCTGGTATGGTACCAGCTACAATGAAAATGTTCTGTAAAATGTGCACGCAGCAGGTTTATTTAAAAAGCAGGCAGATTTTCACAATGATAAGCATGCAAAGCTTTTCTGCGTTACTCACATCTCTCATGATTTTTACTGCTTCACGAATTCTTCCCAGCTTGCGCGCACACATCGCCAATCTTCGTTTAATGTACACCAGTACATTTGTGTCTCTTCCTGTAAAAACATATTAAAAAGAGATTTTCTTTCTCTATGCGATGGCGTTTGCAGTTATATTAAGCAGTTCTGGGTTTCACATTTCTCCAATAATTTTTTTTTTTTTTTTTTTTTTTTTTTGCCTTTAGCAGGCTTTGAGCTTGTCTGGGGAATCCGCAGTGCCAGAAGAGAACAACCGTCTTCATTCCATTCAAATCAATTAATCATTCATTCACACAACAGCGCCAAAGCATCGCAGAAGCCAACGGCAGACCCTGTGCCTGCCACACACTGTCTGGCCACTAGCGGGCTGTTCAACAACGTAACCATTTAAACAGAACTGAAAACAATGCAAAACAACCATGCTGTGCAGCTTACGAATCGCCCTGCGTCAACTGACTTTAAAAGGATTGAGGAAGGCTGTGCCAGACAAGCTCAACAGAACATGGTAACACAGTTGTGAAGCAACAGAGCCCATATCCACTCAGAAAGACTGGGATCACCATAGTAAGGGAAACCCAAAATAAAAAAAAGCATTTCAAAGTCCTTTCATTAAGGCAATGACAGCTTAAGATCTTGCGGTGAAACCCCGCCTCTGACGTGCAGTGCTGACGTCACGGTCGGGGGCAGTGGCAGGTGGTCACCGTAGCGTCTTGGTTTTTGCTGACACAGCCCCTTTATTTGGTGTGCTCCTCTTACTGTACTGTGTGTCCTGCTGTGCCCCGTGGTGCTGAATCAGCTGGCTCCGCCTGTAGCTCGCATCGCCAGCTTTCAAAGCCTGCTTGAGCAGTCGCTCTGCCTCTGTGATGGTCGTGGCCTCTTCCTCAGCCAGCAGGACATAGGCAGCGGCACACCTGCAGGCAAAGCAAGCTCAGGGTTAGGAATCAGAGAGAAGGGGCTTAAAAACGCTTCTCGGGGGATGGCAACAAGTCTCCCACTGCACACCAGTTTGATCCATTCCTGCTTTTACTAGGAGTCGAATAAGACACACCTGAGCTTGTTACCTGTACCCTGTGTTGGAAAAGGAACACGACCCCTGGGTAGGGAGTCTGGCCTTTTACGGCACACGGTTTCTTAACCTTGAGCACGATTTTAAGCAAAAAAGAAAAAAAAATTAGCTATTTGGTACTCACTCCTGGTTTATTTCGATAGCCTGGTACGCTGCCTTGATCCTGGATTGTGTATTCCTCTCTCTCCATGCTTTCTGAATTGCTGTGGGGGGAGAAGATGGGTTTGTCAAAGCACATCCTGGTGTGCAGTCCAAGAATTATCCAGAACCCGTCTCAGTGTAGCGAGAGGTCACCTAAAGCTTAGCAAAGACAAACTGTTTTAACCACTGACTTGACAGCTGAGGAAACAGTGCCACCTAGTGGGATAAAAAATAAACTGCACAAGCTTGCTTTCAACCCTTTCTTCTACTGCAGTCAAGCTCTCAATCTGAGTGTGGTTTGTTCCTCTGCAGAGCTTTCTTGTGTGCCAAAAGGGACAATACATTTAAACACTGTGGATACATAGCTTTACTAACGTTACTGGAATGCAAAGGCAGGAATACATCAAAAGATGTCCAGCAAATGGTGCAGGTGAGTTTTTAAACCCACTTTCAGATTATTTCTTTTCTGTTTTAAAGGTGTTTTTCAGCAACGTCCATCCCCCTTCCACAGCTTTACATTCAACATGCACAACACCGATGCCCGTGATCTACAACAGCAGGTACAGGAGAGAGCAGAGTAACAAATGACAAACGCATGGCTTCATGAAAATGGAATCAATGCTTCGATTCGACTTACCGCATGTGTTATTACTTAATGTGTTCTCTAGCTGCTGGCAAAACTGTACACACGGTACAGACGGACTGACGTACAGGCAGACTCGTCCATGTGCCCCATAATCAGATACTGCCCGGTTTGTTGGTCAACTGGAAAAGCTTTCGTTTCCTCTGTCAGCTCCAGGAGCTTGGGGACTGTTTTAAGAATGCGAGACTGCGGGCAATGTGAAGCACTAGTTAACAGAGCTCATGACAAGCTAATCCTCTGGACTCGGTAATTACTGTACACACTTCAGCAGGCTTGCCACTTCTCTCTGACTGGCTTTTCTTTTTGTTGCTTGAATGATACAGTGGAATGAGAACTAATAAATCACTGATCTTGTGACTAACATCACTCAAAACATTGGACAGTTTTTCTGGTTTCCTCATCTCACTCCCACCCTTCTATTACAGATATTTTTAAGCTGTTCAAACTCGCATTAGTCCCTCAGTTGATGCAGCAGCAAAACACTGAGATCCAATTACAGCTCAGAGACTAAACTGCCAGCCAAAAGCACTCCGAGAAAATTGTTACTGAGATTCGTCCTCAAATAAAATTAGAGGAGGCCGGCGATATTTCAAAACAAAACACAGAAGGGAGAAGAGGTATGTGAAGCAGAGTCTACTGCAACAACGTTGGCTATTGTCAATCTGCACTAAAAACTCGTCCCAATGAACAAACTGACGGCCTCACTAGTGAAGCCATTCTGTACGCATTAACCTCGGCTGTTTGGATATAATACATCTTGACAGTTTCATCTTCAGGAATGCATGAAGCCGAATCAAGATCTGTACTGTGTAAGTGTATACTGATGAACTCCTGGCTGATGCACTAAACCTTCACCGCAGTCAGGACAAAAGCATCTGGGTGGCTAAAGTTCATCTGAAATCAAGTTAGGTCAGTATCCACAGCTGCAGTTGCAAGTTAGAGGTGACAGCACGGCATTGCTAAAAAGACGGACCACTATCTCAGTGGCACGTGGAAACATGGTTTGAATTGTATGCCACTCCGCAGCTGTAACCGTGGCGTAGGATGGGGCCAGCCCACAGGTCCTGCTGTCACAGTGCGTCTGCAAACCCACCTGCATCAGCTGGTCGAAGCTGGTCTGTATCGCAGGTGAAGAAGGTCTGGTGGTCTTGAGCTGATAAATTCATGTCATAGTAAGTTAGAGGCTCCTTTCCAGTTACCCACGTGTACCTTTTGAAACAAGCAAAGCCTTATTCACAGAAACAAGCCCACTATTCATTTACGATTGATCGGCCCACTTTTTAAATTCTGAGTGCCCAGTTATTGTACCCCAGTTTATCACCCCACTGACACAATCCCCATACCAGCTCATGAGCCCCGACGGTCAGAGGGTGTCCTCCGATCCCCAAGCCAATCCTCTCTTTAAACCCAGGAGCTCAACAGCAGGTGAGGTCGAGCGACCTGCCTCTGCAGGACAAGGGCCAGAACTTCAGCTGTCTGCTTTGACCTCAACAGGCCAGCAGGGTGCGCTTTAGATGTGAAAATGAATTTACCTGCTGTATTCAGCTCCTCTGAAAAGATTGAGTGGGTTCCTCCAAACTTTGCATTCTACAAAACACAAACAAGTTATAACTTATTATACAACGCTAACAAACAAACAAAAAAAAAAGCCCAGTAAATGTAATATCTAAATTACCATCGCTTCGTAACTATCACATTTTCCTATCGGAAAAAGGCCTATTGGACTTTAACAGATGTTTTTTTTTTTCTCCAAGCATTTGCAAACCAGTCTTTTCCATGCTGCGCTTCCCGTTGAAGGAGCGAATCCGACATGCCAGGGGTACCCAGGTATTTAGTAAGGTGTCTTAAGTGCACGAGGAAAAATTAGTAATAAAAAAATCGCCACCCTTAGTCTTGCTGTAAATCATTTGCTGTTTCCATAATCTGTGTCGGTACTGCATATCACTGAACAGATCAAGAACTACAACTGGTTGCTGCTTGCACCTCTAGCCTTGGCTGAGAACAGAAAGGCGTACCTGAGACACTGGGGTGGCCAGGTTCTGGCTCTCCGTTAATGGAAGTGAACAAATTGGACGAGGCACTGCTGCTCTCCACACCTCCGAGCAGCGGCCGCAGGTGACTCACAGACACCTGCTCGATGAAGGAGGTGCCATACTTCCGAAAGTACCACCACTCAAATACCTGCAACACAGGTCAACGAGGGAGAGATGCACTTGAGACCCGAGCATTAGCCATCTGCTGACGTGCGAGATGAAGAGAAAGGGACAAATCACAGGGTCCAGCTCATCTGTATTGGTGCACGCAGGTAATCTTTTTAGCATTTTTTCTGAACATGACATTTGTGTTACTAAAACGTATTAGCCTTATTCTGTTACAATCAATCGGAGTGCAATGCTAGATTATTATAATGTCTCTCAATCTGCCAGTGACTAGTCTGGATCTTGCTTTAAGTGCTGCACTGTACAGCCGTCCTCGTTCTATTCAGATCAAGCAACATTGTGACCTTGGAACTGTGCCAGTCCCTCATTCTCTCTATCTATACACATGAAGAGTAGGTGGGGCTGGCAGAGTTGTAGTACTGGTTTTGGTCTAGTTTAAAAAAAAGGGCTTGCTTAAGGAGTTGTGTTTTGAAAATATCCTCACAAATGTCTTAAACGGACAACAACAACAAAAACACACTTAGCCTGTAACTCACCAAAATGAGACCGGAGATTAGAGACGAGGTTCCAGTCAAAGCCACATAAAACTTCGGGGTGAGTGTGTTCAGAAACACGGTTACTGAAAGAAATAGGTTTGCAAGTCATATTTACATTGAGGGTTATATTATATATATATATATATATATATATATATATATATATATATATATATATATATACACACACACACACACACACACTTTTTAAATGATCTAATCACACTTTTTAAATGTTCTAATTAAACTGTGCAACTATTTAATTAATGTCAATATTTTTTAATCCACCAAAACTTAACGTTCTTAAGGAGAAGCGTTGCGATACGGCCCCCAGTCAGGTATGATACTGACCCTGCACTTCTGTCTAATAACCACTAGGAGGCACAACATGCTG
>NC_054558.1:2357530-2430030 GCF_017654505.1 Polyodon spathula | reverse complement strand
TGTGTGTCGACAGTAATAACTGCATCGGGCCTGTTTCGTGTTTGTGTTGAGACTCGAGCTACTTCCTGTTTGCAAAGTATCCCCTCCCTAATAAAAAAAAAATAATAATAATAATAATAATAATAATGTAAAACTGTGGATGCGAAGGTTAGTGCATTTACTCTGTTTATCAGCCGGCGTTATTCGCTGCCCTCGGCCGGTACGATTTCAGTGCATTAACACGATTATGAGGTTGGGAATGTGGTTTGAAGCGCGGATCCGAGGCAGCTCTGCAGTAACTTCGGCTCCAGCGTCCTAACTCTTGCTTTCATTAACAGCAGTCTGGCGTGCTGGTGTCGTTTTGAACGATGCATGGCGAACCACGCTAACAGTTTGCGCCAGACTTTTGTATTCTGGTTTAATCGCAATGTGATTACAATAAAAAAAAATGCCATTAAAATAGATATTGTATCAGCAAGCTGGATACTGTTTAATTGCCTTTTCAAGTTCAGGAAATGGCATTGGCTACACCTCTTTGGGGAGGTGGGGGGGTGGACGCAAAATACTATATTGCGCAACAATATAAGAATTTGAAGAGGTGGGGGATAACTAAATATGTGTTTTACACCGTGTTTAAAAAAAAAAAAACAAAAAAAAAAAAACAAAAAAAAAAAACATATTTACGTATAAACGTCTAGACAGCTGTGAGGCCAAATACAGCGGGGCTGTTGCTTGCAGTCGGAGAGTTTCGTTCTTGCTTGTCAGCTCAGTCTGCTTTGAAATCCAAATGCGGTCAGGGAGGCAAGGGTGCGGTAGGTTCCCTGCTCTGCTATTGCTGACACCGAGAGTGTCTGATTGCAAACTGTTAGCGGCAGGCTGCAGTCGGAGGGCTTGCACGAACAAGCAAGCGGACTGGCATCCCCTCCAGGGGTGTTATAGATACGCCGCTGTTTATTAATACCCTTCTGTAGCTACCTGACAAGGGGTGGGCGGTGCGTGCGTAACTGTGCTTTCACACTTTGCCGTGCTTTATAGAAGGGTTATACTGGCCTTAAAGCAGGGTGTTCTGTGGAGCTCTCTTCTGTGGTTGTCCTGATGAATGTTAATACAAAACTACAGAATGTGTGTTCAGTTTTCTTGGAGTTGATGCTGATGATATTATTATTATTATTGTAGAATGTTTCTTTGCAATTTTCTGTACATCTTATTTTACTTAGTGTGGGGTTGCCTGTCAGTATAGAGATCTATTAAACAGTCCATAACATTACCGAACACCTTTATTAGACTAAACGGAATTTTCATTGACGTTTTTTTGCACACTCAAGATAAGTCAGAGATGCATTTTCTAATGCATGGTAACTATTATTCATTTGAAAGCATTAAACTGATTTAATGTAAAATACTTTTTCTTTAAACTGAGAATTGTGATTACATTTATAACTATAGCCTTATGACTGCCAATGGACGGATTGATTATAACCTAGTGCACATTATTGGGCTCTCATGTAAATGAAACAGCATGTGAAAACGTTGATCAGAAATGCAGGCATTTCCAATATAAATGTAGATGGCATTTTCTTATTTTTTTTTTTGCCTACAAAATCATAAACTGAGTAACAGGGTTGCTATAAAGTAATTTATTCCAGGAAAGAAAGAAAAAAAGAATTATTCATAAAGGTGTTACTGATATCAAAACATAGTCTGTCGCAACATCTTTGGTGCATCTGACCCTACAGGGCTTTTGCGATTCTTCGTCTTTTTTTACACTCAACACCTCCTGCCTTAGTCTTCCTGTGCACGGGGGACTGATCATAATCTTAGACTAAAAGCTAATGCACGGGTGGTACTTGGTGAAGACCTGGCTGGTTGTGTGTGCAGGAGAAACACTCAGCTTCTTTAAAATCGTTGCAGGATGTGAAAAGTCGCAGGCGCTTTTTATAGAGGTCAGAAAGGGCCTCCAAACTGTAGCAATTATTGCATAATAGTTCCTGATTTTAATAAGCTTAGCTAATGCAGAAAATAGCCCAGGTGTGACCAGTTTAGCAGTATACTAAAGCCTGAAGCTTTATTCCCAGCCCTGAATTATAACTGTAGATGCAAGAACACCAGATGACCATGCAGTAGCAGTATGCAATGAGACAGGCATTCATTTAAATCTGGGTGATTTCATAGCAGTGGAGGCAGCAGCAGTATGTGCTGTGATTTATAGTGAAGCTCAAGCCAAGGTGTCTCTTACACAGCTGCACATGACTCCTGCTACCCCTGGGCACAGGTTTGCAATGCTGGAATAAATACATCCATTTCACTTGCTCTACCCCGTGCCAGTCACTTCAATTATAGTTATTTCTTTTTTGCTCCCTCAAGGTTCTTTTATTCCTGCAGTAGTCGTGCCTTGAAGCAGAAGCACAAGGGAGGCTTCCTGCATTCTGTCTGGGATACACCTTTTTACAGCGCTGTAAAACTGCTGCTGTTGAATCACTGTGTTGAAACTGCTGAATCCTGGAGGGTGGTGACCTGGCTCTTATCATGTTTCTTTTCTGGTGACCTCTCCCTTCCAATAACAGAACAGTATCACACTCCATGGAACTCGTTTCAATCCGCTAACTCTTTCAACAGTAACTTTTACAGAAGTGTTTAACTCCTTGTCTTAACAGCGGAACAGAACACATTCATCTGTGAAGCAGAAGTTGTAAACCTGTAACTGAATTGAAGCACGATTCAGGTAAAGAAAGGCGTGGTTTCTGATGGAGACGTTTCACTCCCTGAACAACGCTTTATCCACCTGGCATCGGGACCTCCTGACGCCTGTTGACGTTGTCTGGGGTTGGACGCAGTGGAAGGCAAGACATTCGTCTGTGGAGACGAATCTGCTCTGGCTTTCTGCAGCTTCACTGTAATGAACGTGAGCAACATACAGAAGTAAACACACAAGTCTTAGTTAATAGTTCACACACAGTAGAGCACGTGTGATCATTTAGTGGTAATTGGAGCTAGTTAAGTTGTACTACAGATAGGCTTATAAGTAGGGGGTCTACTTAAATTGCGAATTCTGGAAATTGAAGGGTCACCGCGAAATTCACTTAGGGGCCAGTGCATACCGGACAAATATGGAAAGGGGAAAAAAAAAAAGAAACCTTGTTTTAAATTAACTACTGCACAATGCAAGCGACGCAAACTGTCTTCTGTAGATAGGCTTTTTTTTATTTTTTTATTCCTTCGCTGTCATGTGTGCATTGCACTTAGGCAAAAAAAAAAAAGTCCTTAGAAAAACATTTATAAACAATACTCCAAAGTGGTTAACGTTCTTGTTTACTGTTCAGATGACAACAATGTTTTAATCAGCCTATCAGTGCGTCTGTACTGGCTTTTCTGTGACCTGCACTGTACAGCAGGGGGTGGGACAAAATCAGAGCTGCATTGTTTTGATTTAGGTTGCTAAAGTCTAGTTTTCAGCATTGGAGGTATAATGCCAGATATGGATGACAAAGCGAAGAGTGTTAAGTATATTTTGGCTGATCGTGTCAAAATATTTCCCAAAGAAACTATGTGGTGATGGAGGTAATTGTTTTGCACATCATGTGTGTCTGGAGAAAATACGATCGATCGCTATTTAGCTTCGGAATTCTACATTAAACGAAAGGCTACTACAGAGGCTGCTGAACAGAACGTAAAATAAACAGCTTTCAGAAAACAAACTGGAAAGTCGGCGCAGACAAAAAGCATTCCTGTCGGTTGTTGCCAAGTTAAATCCGCACTACAGGTCTGATCCAGCACAGCCACCTCGCTTCAAGCGACCTGCTGTGCTTGCTTTTTAAATGCAGTTAGTTTTAGACCCGAATAGGCACGTTTTCTTTGTTTTCACTCGGTACTAATAAAATGAATTTTTGGATGGGACAAATAACATGACAAACATGCTGCCTTTATTAAAGTATGCCAGATGCCCTTGGGTAGCCGAGTTTTGGGTCTGTTTCTAAGCGATTTCCACATCTGTAGAACTTGGCAAAGCTTTGCCGTACACTTCCAACCAACTCAGTGGATGCAGGACGTGCAGTCTCAATGTATGGGCAAGTCCACACTAGACAGAGAATGTCAGCAGCAACTGCAGGGGGATGCTGCATGCATGCCTTTAACAAATGACAGCTCTCGGTTATAGTAAGCAAGCAAGTACTGCTATTGTTAGGCTTTTACGGTGGTCTGAAATATTGTCTGGGTTTATTTAATGTTTAAACAGGTTCGCAAAATCCTAATTTTATAACATAACCTACCTGCGAAAAATACGTGAGTTTACTGCGGTTTAAGTAGACCTCCTTCTCATAAGGGATTTGTTTGCATTTATTTACTGTTTGTTTTGTTACACTGTACTGTGGTTTCACGTCTGTGTTTAAAGTTACACAGCAGATGAGTAGCTTAGGGTATAAACTGAACCTTTCCTTGCTAGTTGCTTTTGACATTTCTTCTGATCTAGGCAACTTGTAAAAAAATGTCCAGAATTCACTTTGAAGCTGTGGACGGCAGTGGTGTCGCACCACACCAGCGCTAGTAATTTTCCTTCGTTTAAACCCTGTGTTTTGCCTGGTTAAACATGCACAGGTAAAACTAATTCCCGAAATAAAAAAGCAAGTCTGTTTGTCACACAGTGTGTGGATGCATTTGCACTGCTAGTCCCGTGCTTTTCTTTTAAGGTTTTAAAACATTAGCAGTTTCTGTTAAGAAAAATAAATGGTGCACTCATTGCAAGTTGGAGCAAAGCCTTGGTAAACCTCATCCCTACAGAGAAGCAACTGCTGCTTTGCAAACGCGACGTGCTGAAGAGGTATTGTATTGTGCCGTATGCACGGGTGCAACACCATTGGGTGGTTGCTGGGTTAAACTGTTCATGACTAGATACGGTAGTCCATGCAGTAGGGCTGCTATTTGCATTCAGAATATCCTTTTGTCTAATTGTTTTTGCACAGCACTTTCAGCAAGTTGCATACTTTGATTTCTGGTTTTGATAACTGTCACTGATAACTAAACAGCCTCCAATGGGGATAGCAATGGTAGACTAACTGCAGATAGAGAGAATTAAGTGGGTAATTCTATCATTCCAATTGGTCTAGGAAATAAAAAATAAGTTTTTGTTTTTTTTTTATGAATCCCCATCAGATCCCAGTATAAAATTACAGCTTTAAACACTTCCTGTCTTTTTCATTTTATTTTTAAATAGTTTTGATTCTCATTATCTTTCAAGTGTGGCATATTAGAGAGGGTGATATCATTTCCATATCAATATTAATTATAAGTAGGATTCAGTTATGAAATGAGTGCTTCTGTATTTATTATATATCAAGCATTAAAAAGAACTTGATGCTTACCTACAGTGCTTGACAGATACAATCATAATGCATCCAAGTGGCTAATATTGTCCCATTCGTCATATTATCATATCACAGTTAACACTCAAGTTGTTGTCTTTCATAAAGCTGATACAAGACAGAAAACCAGTGAGAGTTTCTGTCAAACCCAAGCCAGTACTCTGTTTCAGATCAATGTGCAAAGTGAGCAAAAGGCAGATTGCAAAGTTAATACCTGTTTTGTTTGAAGGAATTCAAATCCTTTATGTGGGCTGGAAGTACAGTAAAAGGCTTCGCTGTCAGCGTGAGAGGAGGAGGAGGAGGAGGAGGAGGAGGAGGAGGAGGGCAGCAGTGTCTGCAGACTTGTCTAGCAAAGCATCCGTTATCCGTAGGGTTTAGAAACATTTCATCTCTTAATTGAATTCCATTTAGCTGAAGAATTTCCAAACCATTGAAAGGATTGTGTAATATAATAATAAATCTGCAAACGTGAACGACATTCTTCTGAAATAAGCACCGGGTGAATTATGGACAACGGGCCACAAAAAAAACAAACCAAAATCCAAAACCTGTTTGAGTCGATGCCTTTTACCAGCTTCCTTACAGAGAACTTTATTCACTGAAGATTCAAAGCTCCTTCAGTGCTTCTGTACACTCTTAACAGAATCAGAACCACCTTCCCGCAAGGAGGCAGTGTGGTCCAGTGGTTAAAGTCCAGGGCTTGTAACCAGGTGGTTGCCGGTTCAAATCCCACCTCTGCCACTGACTGGCTCACTGTGTGACCCTGAGCGAGTCACTTCACCTCCTTGTGCTCCGTCCTGCGGATGAGATGTTAAATCAGTGTCCTATTGTAAGTGACTCTGCATTAATGCACAGTTCACAGCCTGCCTCTGTGAAGCGCTTTGGGATGGTGGTCCACTATGAAAGGTGCTGCATAAAAATAAAGATGATAGTGTTATAAAGGCCTATACCAAAGCCAGCTCAATGCAGTTTTTTTTTTTTTTTTTTTTTTTTTTGGAATAAACAAATTACTTTGATCAAAAATGACGTTGTTTCATGCCATTACAATGGTTTAATTCCTCTCGTGGTAGTCCGGCGTTCTCAGCTAGTTTAAATCCTAGTACTTCCTGAGCAGAGAAATCTCATGATAAGGTGATCTTTTAACTGGATTTTCTGGTAAGACCAGGTGGGTTCTGATGCAGAGAAACACTAATTCATTATTGAATACATGTAACTTGAAGGAACCACTCCGTACTATTGAAGATATTGTAGAAAGGGGAAATAAAATAGCATTTCTACTGGGGGGGGCATTAAAAAGAGATCTTGTTTGCTCAGTGAATATTTCAATGCGTGAGCAAACAGGCATGTCAAAATGAATTGTGTGTGTAACCCTATGAACAGTATTGTAAATGGGCACTGTTGCACTGCAATGTAAAGAATGCAGTCAGCTTACTTCTGACTGTCTTAAATGAATAAGGAAAACAAACAGTTTCTCTTTGACATCATTCCAGCATCAATCCACCCGCCTTTCTTAAGTCCACGGAGGCAGCTCTAGTGAAAGCGTTCTTTGGTATTAGCAAGGTTTGCATCACAGTTTGTTTGTATTCGGGTCAGGGTGCTTAGAGCACAACTTGAAGAGCGTGGGTCTGTCCCAGAACAGTTTTACATAACTGTAATTGATCGCAGCTGCTATCTGAAATGAGGCTTGCACGGGAACACCCTAGCCGTCTGCTACAGCCGAGTCTACCTAGTTTATAAAACCATCTGTTTGAAATTTTTATGGCTGTTGTGTTAAAAGCCTTTGGTGTTTTGAGCAGCACGGGAAGCTTGCACCAGTTCAGAAACGAGAAGTGGGGACTTCCGAGTGCAGAGTGTTGACTTAAAATGGTAAAAGTAGCTGACTCTGAGATAGGCAGGAAGTGCTGCACTGCTCGGAATCACATTTTTCTCAGCAGTGCTTGTCGTGCAGGCTTTTTTTGGTTCAAGATCCCTAGCTGTGGATCCTAGAGTATATATATTTCTCTATTAAAAGAGGATGCTGCTTTACAGTGCAGTACATTCACTTTCAGTTGCTCGCCTGGATAAGAGGTCATTGCAGTCTTCAAAGCTAGTCATGCAACGTGCTGATCCTGCTAAAAGACGATTAACCGCTTTTGTTTCGTGGCTGATCCTACAGTTTCTATAGTTGAGACACGCAACTCCACTTTCCCTCTTTACGTGGGACCTGCTTTCCGCACTGATTGTGACACTGAATTGGAATGTGTTGCGGCTGATTTAGCCTGGCCATTTACACTTAAGAGAATTTTAAACAGGTTGATACTACCGTCAGCTTCAATTGGGCTGGGAGCAATATGCCATCGGAGCTAAACAAAATAGATTCTACCCCTTCTCGTAGCCTGTGGAAGACGGGAAAGGGGTGGGGGGGGTCTATCTGGTATTTAAATCCAACATCAGAAATGCTGGGTGAATCACATCGTTCTAGACGTCTTTCCATTGCCAAGCATAGTGACACAAACTTTCCCTGAAAAATGGGTAACTGCTTTTACTGTTCATTTTGGATGCAGGACAGCACCTTGACTTCAGTAAGATGACCTCAACCTGATCCCCACACAGTCGGAGAGCAGTAGCCTGCCACAGGCTGCCTTTAGAGTCATGTGCAACCTGTGCTGAAGTGTCTTCGCTGGCAGGGTGGCAGTCGCACTGCCTGCTGATGTGTGCAGTACTGCCTGCTAAGAAAAGCACAGGCTAGGGTTCCTGCTATCTAGGGAATGGCATGGCTGAGGAATCTGCTGAGCAGGGTTTAGTTTCAACCCTTCCCTGCAACCCTTTCTTTAATGTTTAAACCACTGCAGGGTGCATGTGGTGACTATGTGCTGCACCTTGTTTTAGTGATCCAATTGTAAATGTTGTACCAGAGCATTTTTCCCTGGTTCTCATGTCTTCGGTGAGCCAGTTCAGCACTGTGCTTTCTTGTCCCTCCTTTACTTGCTTCGCTGTTGCGTTTTGTGTTGTGCGTTGAACTCCGCTGCACGATTGTGTTGGAACTTGCGATGGACATGTGGTAGTAGAATCTGGGTCACATGAGTCACGGTGACCTACTTGAGTTTCTAAATATGTTTCAAAGTGAAAAATTGAGCACTATGGTTGGGTAAAGGGTAAGGCTGTGTTATAACACTGCAGATTGCAATTATAAACCTTCTGTGGAAACTGGCATTTACCATTTAAACTGTCACATGTTTTTCATTTGAAAAAAGTCACCTTGATTTAGTATTTCCTGTCATCTTTATTAAAAGAAAGGATTTTGTTTCCTGCTCTGTGCGCTCTTTAATGACATTCCTGCTTGTTGCTGCTGTTGGTTAGTTGTGAACATGTCAGTGGAATTGGTGTGTGTGTGTGTGTGTGCTGTGCTTCAGATATATTCGCAGTGTTTTAAATTCTGCTATTCTTTTGTACAGGTGCGCATAGCTGCCAATTTTGTCTCCTATGCGCCTCCAGGAGAGTTTAACGAAGTCTTCAATGGTATGTGACCCCTGTTACTCCTCATGAAAACATTTGGGTTTGAATCATGGGGTGTGAACAAGATTCTTTTTGAAATCCCCTTGTGTTCAGTCACTTAGAGTTTCATTGCAAGTCTCGCTGTAAAAGGGAACACTATAGTGGATCTGTACCCCTCCCATAGCAGGGAGACTGCATATTAAAGTTAGTATGTCTCTGCGTGTCACACTTCTACATATCTAGACCACCAATTTGCATGGATATCTGATGTGAAAAAGCTTCAGAATGAGTGATTGAATCCTGAAATGTTCTTTTCAGATGTGCGGTTACTGCTCAACAATGACAATCTTCTCAGGGAAGGGGCGGCGCAGTGAGTATTTGTTGCTTTTATACCAGCAGGGAGGCTGTTACCCTTGCCTTTCTGCAGAGTTAACCCTCTTTTATAATGTAACTGAAATAGTGGGGCGGGGAGAGACGAACACTACAGTGTGCATGCTTCAGATTGGGTCTGGGGGGAAAAAAACAACTTATTTCACCTCTGTGCTGAAGATGAAATGTCAATTTTTTTTTTTTTTTCATTGCAGCGCATTTGCCCGTTACAACATGGATCAGTTTACCCCTGTCAAGATCGAGGATCATGACGATCCGGTAAGTTGCACATGTCTAACAGTCGGAACGATATCAGAGAGAAATCGATACGCGCAGGTCAGCGTTTTATAGACAGGGTGTCATGCGTCAGTGCCGTGCATGGTCGGCAATGTCTTCTGCTGATTTTGGTTAAGTCTGGTGGCCACCTCCTGTTGACTGTCTGCCAATGTTCAGCTTTGAATTTCACACCTGAAGGAAATAGACAAGCAGATATTAACGACTATGCCTGTTATCCCTGACTTGCGGGACACCCCGTGATTTTAGGGTTTAGCTGTCTATGGAAATCCCCCCCCCCCGAAACAAAATCCCTAAATCCACTGTAGAACTAATTTCTCTTCCCCACCCCCCACGACAGGTCCTGATTACAGAGCACGGGGATCTGGGCCATGGGAGGTTCTTTGACCCGAGGAACAAACTTTCATTCAAGTTCGACCAGTTGAGGAAAGAAGCCAGCGACCCCCAGCCCTATGAGGGGGAGGCGGCTCTCAGACCCTGGAGGGATGCCTGCGACAGCGCCCTGCGAGCGTACGTGAAGGATCACTATCCCAACGGAGGCTGCACTGTACGTACACCCACAATCCAGTCAACACGGGACGGGGCAATTCCTGTTTATCAATTGCAATTCCTTTTTAAAATCGTTTCCACTTCCTTCGAAGGGATTGTAATTGATCGCTTTAGAGATGTTAGTAATTACTGTGTAATTCAGCTGCTTTTCATTTGACGCCAATTTTAATGGATTTAACAGTGACTTCAGTGTAAGTAATTTGTTGTCAGTACAGTTAATTGCAGTGCTTATCAATGTTGGAATTGATTTATAAGAGAGTCGGACAAAAATGAACACTTTACTATGGAAGTTAGTCCTCCTTTAATGAAACTGCCATATAGTGTGTGTTTGGTCTACTGCCATGTTCTTATTATTGCATGTGCATTGTAACAGAAATGTAAAAGATTGCATTGCTTCCTTATAGGTTTATGGGAAAACCATTGATGGACAGCAAACCATTATTGCCTGTATCGAGAGCCACCAGTTTCAGCCCAAAAACTTTTGGTAAACTTTTCTTTTAACTGTGATCTTAATTACTTTGATCTGGACTTTGTTCACAAAAACATCTAAAAGCCTTTTTTGAGTTTTGTAAATAAACAGTGCTTTTGAAAAACTGGGATGAATTAATTATGAAGAGGGTTTTATAAAGAGATACATTTCAGTTAGAAAACAGCTTTTCCTGATTTCCAGTGTAATGCCCACAGTGACTGTGTACTGTGTCTGTTCCAGGAATGGCCGCTGGAGATCTGAGTGGAAATTCAACATCACCCAGTCTACTGCTCAGGTGGTGGGAGTCCTCAAGATTCAGGTGGGGAACCTCTTTTAAAAAAAGGCAAACGAACCCATGTGTAGAGCGGCGTGTATCGGGCACGGTGTGATTCTACATGGTGACCTTACTAGCGCAGCGTTCTGTTGCGTGATGATTTCAATGGCTGATGTTATACACAAGTGCTGCTTGCAGTAGCTGCATGTATTGTAACGCATGGGTCTGGAATACACGACAGTGTTTTAGACTGTGCAGTTGGGAAGTGTGCATGCTTCCCTTATCTCATTGGGGTTAAGCCTTTTTATAAAGTAGGCCATCGTTCTTATGCTTGCAGTAGTCCTGTTCTCTTGTATAAGGGTATTTTTCCATGTGACTGGCTTGTTGGATTGCTCTAAAAATATGTGTTTCATGTTGTGGAGATTTACATTTTGGATTTGCATGATTAATCCCTATCGAAGCCTGGGTGTAGTACAGAGCACTTCTGTTACTGTTGTGTGTTTTGAATTGGCAGGTGCAATTTTGAAACAGTCAGCCCTGTTTTTAACGAGTTGTGGTTTAACATCTGTCAGAGCTAAGCCTTGCTGTGTTCTTGTGTTTAGGTTCATTACTATGAAGATGGTAATGTCCAGCTGGTTAGCCATAAGGATGTACAGGAGTCCTTGACGATCTCTGTAAGTATATCCTGGCACACCATTGTGCTGGTGCGTGCAAGAACTACCCATGAATTCTAGAATGTGATATTCACCTGGGCATTGATTGAAAGCCAAACCATGTTTGCAATGCAAGTGTTAGGACAGGGCTGCCACATACAGTAAACTGAACCTTTTGAAACAGTTGACTGGTGTGTTGCAAGTTTTTGTAAGGAAGTCTTAATCCTGTTTCCTTTCCACAGACGGAAGCTCAGACTGCACAGGAGTTTGTTAAAGTTATTGACAGTGCAGAAAACGAGTACCAGGTAAGACCAAAGCTATTCCTGTTGGCTGGTCAGACCGTGAGATTTTATACTGTTCTTTGAATCTGATCATAGTCTTGTAAACTTGTCCTGGTGTTTTCTGCTTCTCTAATTCCCCACAAGCGAAGTATAAATATGATTAAACGCAAGCCTAAAAGGTGTGAAGTCAGGTTGGGTATTTCTGAAATGACCCATTTCCTGCATGCAATGACATTTTACATGTATAGGAAGTGTGGGAACAACCCTTATAATAATGTATTGACTGCTACCTTAATCATAAAGATTAATGATTGGCCAAAAGAATAGTACAACTCTTTATATATGGTCACCTGTGTCAAGTGGCAGAAAAAAATCTTGAACAGGTGTTTTGACTCGGCTAATTTAACCATTGTTTGAATTCTCTTCTCTCTTCTGTACGCAGTTTCTTTGAGGCCATTGAAAAAAAATTTAATATTATTTATTTCAAGGCAGACGCCCTTATTCAGTGTGACTTACAGTTTTTACAAAGTATCACATTGCAAATCATCACATTATGAAAAATCACATTACAGATAAAAGCAGTTATAAAATACAAGAGTCAGAAGTAAATAGGAGCAAACTCAACAAAGAAGGAAAAATACGGTTAATAATTCCGTTTGAGAGCGATTTTGATGAAGAGCAATCTTAAAGCTCTCTGTGTCGATCACAAGATCATTTTCAGGATCTGTTACCATTCCTTTTTCCTGTAATCACAAGATCATTTATCACAGGATCTCGAAAGTGGAAGGGAGTTTTTTTTTTTTTTTGTTTATGGTCTGAACGAGTCAGTGTAGTTCTGCAACAGACACTTGTATGTTTTGGTTTAGAAGTCTTGAAAATTTGCTGTGTAATTTGTATAATGTTTTGTGGTTTTATTTTTGTGTAGAGATGAGATGTTGTAGGACAACCCTGGTCTCTCTTTTTCATTTTTTACTTTACCCCCCCCCAGACTGCCATCAGTGAGAACTACCAGACCATGTCAGACACCACGTTCAAAGCCTTACGCCGTCAACTGCCTGTCACTCGCACCAAGATAGACTGGAACAAGATCCTCAGCTACAAGATCGGCAAAGAGATGCAGAACGCTTAGTGCAGACAGAGCATGAGATTGCTGCTCTGACAAACGTGTGCAAAGAAAAAAAGAATCGAGGTGTGGTCTCACGAAATGTGTGCTCTGACTTGAAACGAAATCCAAGAATATTAGAATGCCACCCCCAACCCCCCCCCTCAATCCCCCGCCCGCCCCCAAGTGTAGCATCCCGACAACCTTAATCAATAGCATAAGGTCGTGCGCGGCTGTAGCAATTGTTTAATTCATATGATCCGGATGAAAAGTGTGACAGCCACCGTAAAAGTGAAGACTTTAGGGTTGTGGCACTCCCAAATTACATTTTTACGTATCAATACGTGTTAATTATTCTCTCTCACTAAAAAGATATAGAGAGAGATATATATATATATATATATATATATATATATATATATATATATATATATATATATATAATATCTCTATCTCTGTCCTAGCTGTGAAAGCCGTAACACACAGGACTTGATATTGTTTCCCCTACTCGAATGGCACTCAAAGCAGTTAAACAAGGCAGAGATGAATTGCTTTTCCTAGTGCATGGGAGGCTCCACCCCTGGTATGGAAGTGGCTTTGCCGTATGCGCTCATGTATCAAAGCTGTGCTGTTCTTCAGTAAAAGTTTAAAACCTCTTTTCCCATCGTAAACGTTTCCCTCGTCCTGTTACATTCTTTTAAAAAGGTGGTTTGATTATGCAATTTTTTCGGATGGTTTTTCTTTGTGTTAACACAGCGTTCCTCCTAAGACTGCACCGTGTTTACTGGGGGGGGGGGGCGGGGGGTAACTTGCTGGGTAAATATCCAGTGTGAATGAGATTAGTAGTGCTTCCTCTATACAGAAACACCTCCAGTGTGGTATGCAGCATTAACTACCCCCTCCTTGTGTTACAGGTGTTAGCCCTTTTCTGTCCTAAACTAATCACCCTCGTATTTTTATAGAGCGACTATAATAAATAAAAACAGTTAATAATCCCAACTGATGTTTTTGTTTTCCCTTTAGTTTTTTTTTTTGTATTCAACTGTATGAACAAAAATATGTAATTCAAAAGGAATAAAAGATTTGCACCAAATTAAAATGTTTTTTTTTTATACACATTTATTTTCTTGTTTTCGGTTGTACAATGATGCATTTCGAAATGCTTCGGAACACTGGTCTTAAACTAACATTCATGTATACACTGTGGTCCCTTCGCTTTGCGGGTTATCCTGGGAGAGGAATTGAAAATCTCTCTCCTGTGTAAATGTAGGCTGGTCCTGGCGAGTTGTATGTGTTTGGAGTGCTTTATTAGGTGGTTTTAATGTGTTCTAGGGCTAGTTGTCTGACTCATTAGTGAGACCATACCTTTCTGAATACTGTGCTTGGGCCAAACCCATTGAAAAGTCAGTACTGTGTCTCTAAAGTATCTCTAACTCATTACATCTGTTTTGGAATTAAATCATCTGTATTATATTTCATCAATGTCATCCATTTATATCTTGTGGGTCCTAATGTGTAAGATCATTTCAATGGACAATACACTGCGAGTTATTCTGTTCTTGTTAATGTCTTTTTTTTTTTTTCTTTGTGCATTCTGGAAGCCAGTGTGTTGCCACGGTTTTATTCTGGAAGCCAGTGTGTTGCCACGGTTTCATGGTATAGGTGCCATAAATCGCATATAAGAAATCCGTGTTACAGATTTGTCAATTTCAGCACAGCTTCTCCTGTGTGTAGATTTCCACTGGGGTTAAAAAACACTTTTATGCTTAACATATTCCTACAATCCAAGTGTTTAATTTTTTGTTGTTGTTTCATTCCAGTGCATTTTATCTTGTGTAGAGATGTACTTTCATGCATTTCAGGATATTTTGGTTAATATTCCTGAGTGCAGGACAGCACAGTTTGAGCAGCTGTGCAGTTCTATCGCCCCCAAGCTGCACACAATGACGTCTCTTGTATCAGTCAGAGACGCCCTCCACACCCAGCACGTTGCCTGATGTCTTGCAGCACTCGGACGCTGGTCTCCTGCTGTTTCCTGTATCATTCAGCAGTTCTGTTATTACTCAATACTGGAAAAGAGGAGTCATTTACGACACCTGTTCTAAAACCACCAAAAACAAAAAACACTTTCCTGAGGCTTCATGGGGACACACGAGCGAGCCCTGCTGTCAGAGACGGTAACCCTTTCAGTGCACTGCAGTGATGGTGTCAGACCAGCAGAAGGAAGGAAATCAGTACAGGACTAAAAAGTTGTAGTACAACCGTGATAATGGCATTCCTGTGGGGCGTTCCTCTAATAACGCTTTGTTGAACCAAGGAGTCCCCTAGCGACACGCCACTGCAGTGTCATCACACAACGCGCTGGCTTGCACACCGGAGACCTGTGTATAAATCATTTGAAAGACCTTCCTGTTTGAGCCTTTCATTGTCTACCTAAAAATGAAAATATACTGAGAAGAGGTTTGTAGAGGAGAAACAGTCTGCAGCCATACACTTCCACAAGCAGTCAGAAAACTATTAAAGAGAACTGCAGATTTGTGTTACGAAGTTAAACAGTGGGACTCCAAGGCTTGAAGAAAATACAGCATAGTTGCCAACATAGTTAAAGATGGGATAGTGCTTTCCCTGGTGGTCTGAGTAGTTAATTCCTGTTTAAAAAAAACAAAAAAATGTTATTTGGTAGTTGCATTAAAGGTGAAACAATTTTTATACTAAATATAAACTCAAACTCTTGGAGCTGATATGGCTGATCTGTGCCAGTATGAAGGCGTTGTTGCCCAGTTTTGTTTTAGTTCATATGTGAAATGAATTGGCCCTCGTTAGACAGTAGTCTGCAGCGCATGTATCCCTGGTGTGCAGGAGACTGAACTCTCGCCTCCAAAGAGAAAGGGTGCTCTCTCCAGTCCAGGGCAGGCTTGAGGCATTGAGACCGAATTGCTCCCTCGCGTAAGAAAGTGCTACCTTCAGTCCAGAGCGAATTGTATAATATGCAATTTCCTGACACCTTTCTTGTCAGGACCTTAACCTCACCAACAGGGGGCATTAGTCCAACTCACAAAACAAACCTCAGCACATTACTGGCTTTGCTTGACCCAGGACTGAATGGCAGGCCGGGGGTGTCCCGATCAGGATTTGGCTGCGCTCTCATGTTTGCAGAATTGGGACTGGACCATACAGAATTTAATACAAAGCGATCAACTTTAAATGTTAAGGCCAGGAGGAGACAAGGCTACAGCAGGCAACAAAGATAACAGCGCTGTGGATCAGGAGGGGCCCCAGCATTTTACACACAACTGGGTGACAGGCCTGGCTGAAACCATAAATTATGTAGTGACCAGTCAAAAAAGTTATTGTGAGTTCAGAGTTAGACACCGCCACACACACACACACACACAGAGAGACCACTTACCAGAAGCGCAGACACTAGAGTCCAGGGTTAGACTTGCAATGCGAGAAGGCAAAGGAAAAGGGTGTTAACTCTTGTAAGGGTGTGTCAACCAGATGTTGTGTTAATATTATCATATACAATGCCTATTGCAGTGACAGAAAACAAGGATGGGCTAACTTATACATATGCATGTCTATAAAAATGTAAAGTGGACCTTATTTGGTTGAATTTGTCAGCAGGTTATAACACACACACACACACACCTTGTCAAATACAAATGTATAGCTTTCTGCTGTGGTCTGGGATTTCTCGTGTTCACATTGTGTAGTTTCTGTATGAAAACAAATATCCCGCTGAATTAGACAGACAATTGATAATAAATAAATACACAAGAACAGCGAAGATATGGTGAATACGTGAGATCGTTTTCGTCTAGACGCAGGTATAACCACGCCTCTGTGTGTCCAAGCATGCCCTTTCTTCAAGCCTCCTACACTGTATCATATCGGTGTAGAACAGCTTCGGGTCCTGTATTAATCTCGCTTCACTGTTTGAAATTCATTTTTATAACAATTACTTATTTGCAGAATTTCATTAATTGGGGAGAACACACGGGTTGAACGAAAAATACTGACTTTTGACCCCACATTGCTCGGGTTGTCACTTGGTACTGAATGAGTTAATTTTATTTCTGCTGCTTCTCGGTTCTGAAAGAAAAACGGAGCAAACATAACTTAAAACGGTCAGACCACAACAAAAACAGCTTTTAAAAACGCCGGCTAGATGCTGCAGAGAAATAGCCAGCAGTATAGCGGCACAAACAGCACCGCCTGTAAACGACGTGTCCCGTTTTAATGATACCGCCTCTGAGGAACCCCCTTTGTCCCGGGAACTCTCGTTCCAGGGAACCCCGTTCTCAGCAGAAAACACCGGACCTCAGAAGCCCCGTGTCACTGGAGTGCACCCACAAAAGCGGGCTAATCTGATGATATATTATCGGCCTTATCAACATCACCCCCGTGCAAACAGCAAGCTACCGGCCTCAGCGTGACTGTGGGTAAAGTGTCATCGGCTACTTCATAACAGATAACATTTCTGAGGAGGCAGGTGCAAGGTAAATGTGTATGTGCCTGGCAGTAAACAAACAAACAAACAAACAAACAGAAACCACAGGGCCGGCCATCAACTCGGATGCGAGGAGAAGGCTGCTTTCGCTTTCGTTTCTGTACAGATGGGTTTGGTACTAGGAAACCGTGACGCTGTCGTGAGGAGGTCACACGAGTTTAATAAATATATATGTATTTATGCGTGGGGCGCTTTGCACAGCGGTGTTAACTGACCAACCCTCTTGCTGTGTGGAAAGACGAAACAGTATTTATCTGACTGCCTAACTCCAGCTACAATGCCTACCGTAAGGGATAATTTTAAAACTGGACTGGAGTTCATAGAACACCTGGACAGAACTCAAAGAATGCAGAAGAATAAGAGGGAAGAGCTCCGATCCATCTACAACGAGGAGTTTAGAAACAGGTAGACTTCACGATCCCATCTGCCAGTGAATAGCATCGTAAAAGCACCGTCTCCAACCCATACCCAGCATATGCAGTATGGCTATATTTAATAACCCTCTCTCTCTCTCTCTCTCTCTCTCTCTCTCTCTCTCTCTCTCTCTCTCTCTCTCTCTCTCTCTCTCTCTATATATATATATATATATATATATATATATATATATATATATATATATATAGTGTGTGTGTGTGTGTGTGTGTGTGTATCGGGTCGTGTAAATTATTTGAGTTAGTATAATAGGGTGTTATTGTTATTCATCTATTATTGTAAACGAGCAAACGCTGCTTCCTTATGTGTCTAACGGCGATGTTGTTTGGTAATATGATTAAAGTTTGTATCTTTTATCTTGAAGAAAAGATAAATCAGTAAAAATATGCAGCCTGACCGTTTATGATTTATAAAACTAGTGCAGTTTTCATTTATTCTCATTCATTCGAGTTCACGCTGTTTTTTCCATAGCGGGGGCGTGGCAGAACACTGTGAATTCGTTCTGTTGCTGTACCTGTAATGCCTTCTATTCCAGTGTTGTTACAGCGTGCAGGGTCTGTGCGTCTCAAAAGCAGAGCAGCAGGGTATATAGAGACCACAGAGCTAATTAGCCCCTTCATGCAATAACTTTATGGGACAAACTCTCTAGTAGAGATAACCAATATATATAGTTTGCTATTGACGAAATGTTTAATAAATATCAAACTTGTTTTATTCAGAAGAATGCGGAAGGAGCAGTTGGCTTCAAAGTTCGTTTTCAAGTTTTTTATTTTATGTATTTATTATGTCCCTATGTTATGTGATTCACAGTCATCAGCGGGTGCTTAAATTATTACAATATGGAAATAGAATCTCTTCTCAACCTGACCTTCGCCTTACTTTTAGTTGTTTAGTTGCTCAGTGTTTCGCTAGATAATTCTTTCAAATCATATGACAGTGTGACCCCCCCCCCACCCCCCTTCCCGATTTATCTGGACAGGGTGTAGGAGGGGCTGGCAAAGTTTCAAAGTCATTTCGAAATATGTGTTTCACATTGTATATCAATGAAAATAAATAATTGATCAATAAATAAATAGTTGCCACTTGGTTTGTGCTCATTCGAGGATGACTGAGCTGGAAACACTGTGTGTGTGTGTGTGTGTATATATAATATAATTTTTTTTTTAATGTTTCAGAGATGAAATCAGACGACCCAATTTCTCCTGTATTGTGTTCGCTTTGAAGAAAAACAACAAGGTGAAAGTGAAGAAGGGATTGCTGCACTTCAATCCACCGGTATGTACAGAGAGGACAGTTCGGTGATGTGGGTATTGCTGTAGGAAACCCCCCAGTATCCCAGCCATTGGGTTCACGGTGTTGGGACATTGAGGAAAGACCCCTGGGTTGACACAGCAGAAACAAGCAGCCCTCATTCACCAAGTCTGTTGCTCCTGTAGCACCAAGATAGTTCTGTTAATAGTAAAGGTTAATCCTACAGATCGCCTCTCATCACCAGTGATCCCCGCTATCCTCTATTATCAAGACCAGTGTGTTGAGGTTTGTTTGTAACATTTCCACCTGCACCGTGAAACCAGTCTGTGTCTCCTCTTGTATCAAACTGGGAATGATTCTGTTTAAAAGCCGAATGAAGGGCCTGTTAATCGCAGTCTTCTCTCTACACCTCCACCAAGGGAAAAGTCATTATTTAAAGCTCGATAGTCTTGAGTCATTCTGTTGTTGTTAGGCGTGTTGCCGTGGGTGTGGCTCATGCGAAACCGGTTTATCCCAGACGTGAGTCATCAAGCAGTTTAATCCATGAGCAAACTAGAGGAGTCGCAGGGATCTTTAACACAGGGCAGGGTCCAAACTGGGAAAACTTGACTTTCGTAGAACTTTCTTAGTGTCTCTTGCAGGGTTGTTTATCACCGAAGTAGATGCAGCAAGTTTATTAATGTTTTTTTAAACATTTTATTTGTATTGTTGAACTCTATACAGAAATGCACTGGTGTGTTTGACCAGCAAGATGCACTTTAATAGTCCGATCACTCTGTACTCTGTATAGATTTTTATTTCTGGGAAGAACATGGGTTTTCATGTTTTGAATATTTAAATTTTAGATGTCATTCACACAGTTGTCTTCTTTACATTTCTATCTTAACAAGGAACAGCAAAGCAAATGAACAACACAGGGCGTGAATTTAGAGGCTGGAATCCAAGCTTCAGCATCTGATGAAAAGGGTTAAATATTTCATTGCAGTGAACCAGTGTGGACCCGCCAACCAGGCGATGGCATGTCATGTAACTGCGTTGTGTTTTCTTTCTCCTTTTCTAGCGTTCTCTTTCCCAAATGATTATTGTAGTTGAGGACAATCCCAAAGAAAGCTGTCAAGGCAAGGTATAGCCACGCAGATGGAGCTCCCTCCTGGTTCCTCTTCACACTGTGGTCTCGCCTCCCACGTGCACCCAGTCCAGCAGTACTGGATCACATCACTTTCTGTCCGTTGAGTTTCCACTCTTCCAGTACTGTTGTATAGCGGTGACAGCCCTTCTGTTGGTTCTAGGTTCTGCTGCACCTTTTACTGAGTTCAAATTCTTCTCTGTGTCGATCTTTACCTGGCTTTGACACACTGCGACCTTTCAGCTGCCAGAGCCGCCTATTCTCTCGCTGATATTGTGGTAGATTTTGTAATTCCTTACCTCGCTGTAAGGGAATTAGAGATGCCCCTAGTATTGAGAAATGTGTTTAGTGAAGTTTACAGGCACAGTAAACCCTGCACCCCAGTGCACATGGTGATGCAGCTGTGAACGGTCGTGTTTTTTCACCCTCACTCCTCGCTCGCTCTGCTCTTTTCTGAGGTGACACTGCTGAGCCCAGTGCTGGTTTCAGGGATTGTTTCCTGGAGATGAGAGCACCGACACTCATTTCTGTAAGGCACTGTGAAGATAGCACACCGGGGCACGGTCTTGGAGAGCAGCAGTCAGGTTCAGCCCTGACGGTAATCCAACTCTTTTTGCTTTTGAAGTCTGTGGAGTATTTTGGAGACCAATGGAGAAGGCCTCGTCAGCAGCCCCCTGCTAACAGCCCTGTGCGGATGAACGGAGCCTGCCCTGGTGCTGCTCCGGCTCACAGTCCCACGCAGAAGGAACTGGGGAAGAGAAAGGCCAGAACCATCATTCAGCAGCTGAGACAGAATCGGTACAGTTCATCCACATTTCATTTTGAGACATGATGCCTGGCACTAGGGCAGGTGAAAGAGCCCCCTGTTCGGACACCATTGCGGGTTGCAGTAGTCTAGAGCCTAAGCATTATCCACGTCTTGTTAAGTCAAGTTGCTAGGCCTTTTATACAGCAATCTGTAAATGCAATCTCTGTCAATCGCTCTCATTGGGATTCCAGATCCTGTTATCCTGGGATTGCACGACACAGTACTGTTTGGATAAAGAAACGTCACCAGGAGTCCGCTGACAGCATAGCACCAGCAGCCTGTCGCCTGATTTCACTTGCAGTGGAAGCAGCTTTTAACATTTTAAATAAATGAAAAGCCGGATCTTAAAACTGGGAAAGACAAAAGCACAGATCCTGCTGTCCTGGGATTGCATGACACAGTACAGTTTGGATAAGGAAATGTCACGAGGAGTCCGCTGAGAGCATAGCACCAGCAGCCTGTCGCCTGATTTCACTTGCAGTGGAAGCAGCTTTTAACATTTTAAATAAATGAAAAGCCGGATCTTAAAACTGGGAAAGACAAAAGCACGTGGCGTATAACAGCTGTAACTAGAGAATGGTTCAAGTGTAACTGGGTGCATGTGCCATGCTTTGATCATGCTGAATCACTCCGACCAGGCACTGCTCTCCCACAGTGTTCTGTGGAGGTCAGCCTTTCTGTTACTCCTCAGTATGTTTACATATTACTGAGGTGTCTCTATGCTTGTCTCTTCCCCCGCAGATCCAGTATCATCTCAGACAAGGGAGGCATTGTGATCCGCTCCGATCATGCCTTCACGGAGGGCAGGATGAAATTCGAGTTCGCTCCTGAGCAGACCCGCGTTGTGGTCATTTCTGTGGAGAACGCTGGGCCGGAGCCAGTGAAGTTCACGCTGTACGAGGCTCTCCGGAGGATGCATGTCTTTACCTTCAGAGACGAGCACAGGGTGACCAGGGCCTGCCCCCTCCTGCTCAGTCCGGGTAAGAGTCTAGGACAGAGGCCGTCAGTGCAGCTTAGGGTGTTGCACGGAGTTTACTGGACAGCAGATCAGCCAGAAAGCAAGGCTGTAATTCATTGTCTTCCAAACGGACAATCAGAAATCGAAAACTGCAGGTCAAGTAGACAAATGTTTTTGGCAAGCGCCTTCTTCTCACACATGAGAAACTTAACTTGGTTATTCCACAGATGTAGTTAAGAGAAGGAAGCAGACTTTTCCAGTGATGTAAAAAAAAAAAAGGAAGGCGCCACTTTCAAATTAATTTCGGACCGTAACCGGACATCAGAGAACTGCTAACAAAGCGCAATCAGGAGGGAACTCTATTTCAATAAGATTTTGTCTCTTTTTTTTTTTTCATTTCAGGCGACACCTATAAAATTCAAGTCTCCTGCCTCAGTTCCCATTACGGCTATTTTCCTGTCACCGTGGTTTTCGAGTTCAGACCCCACGTTTCCGGAGACTCCAAACCGTTCTACATTGTGCGAATGCTGGCGGGGGTGGCGAACAGTGCCCTGTCCAAGGAACTGGGTCCCACCTCCCCTTACAAACCCTACCAGATTGCCACCCGGAGACCAATCAACGTCCAGGTGGAGGAGGGCCTCGTGCCAGAAAGGTAGGCCGATGACTCAGGCCTGCGTTACCGCAGCACAAATACTGCTGTAATATTCCTTTCCACAGCCTGGCTCTGGCACAGCCCTGCAGGAAAGGGCCACTGGCTACAGGGGGTGCAAGTACGCTGGGTAATCTTGAGTCGGGATAATCTGGTTAGGATTGGATTGAATTTAAGAGGGAGGTCTAGCTAATGCATCCTCTTTGAAGCAGGTTTCATATATTGTTTGTGTATTGGAATTGTGCATTTTATTTTTCCTTTTTTCTTTTTGATGTAAAGCAATTATCAGCCTGAACTGAAGGTCGTTCCGTTACCGAACTTTGACTACCCCAAACTTTTGAAGGATTTGGTGAAACAAGGGCTGGAGGATTCAGACAGATTAAACACTGAGCTGAAACAGGAGCAGAGCAGAGTGCAGTAAGTCTGATACGCTGACAGAATACATGTGGGAGGAAAAGCAGACATTTGAGGGCGGAGTTCTTTAATGGCCGAAAGTGAGCCCATACCGGCTCTCACTGCTGCGCTTTGCATTTGCAGGCTTTTGCTCGAGTCTCAGTTGCACTTTGAAAACTACAAAGAGCGATTCCAGCTACTGCTGCACCTGGAGGAGATCCAGATGGAAGTGGACATTAAGAAGTACGACATGCACGATGCTGTCATGCACCCGGACCCCCAGCAGAAGCGTTTCCTTATACTTCACGTGAGCTCAATAAACACTCTACTAAAAAGCGGGGTCTCTTGAATGGGGGGGCAGAGGTATGGTGAGTGTAAATCTATCACTGTAACACCGCTGTCTTCACAGGTGCCTGGTGTGGCTGAGAACAGGCCCTCTGTGTTGAAAGGGGACTACTTGCTTGCGTCAGAGAGTGAAGACCCAGGGGACCCTGTCATCAAGTACAAGGGCAGCGTGCATGCTGTGCAGCTGGATAAACTGAAGCTGGGCTTCTCACAAAAGTACGAGACTCAAACACACTGAGATTCAGCAGGATGCCCCCTGTAGCCTGGAGATCGCAGGTTCCAATCCAGGCTGTGTTACTGCCGACCGTGACCGAGGGTTCCTAGGGGGCGGCGCACAATTGGTCGAGCGCCGCCCGGGTAGGGAGGGTTTAGGTCGGCAGGGGAATCCACAGTTCACCGCGCACCAGCGCCCCCTGTGGCTGATAGGGTGCCTGCGGGTCTGCAGTGGAGCCATTCAGATCTGTGTTGTCCTCCGGCACTACAGGTCTGGTGACTTCGCTGTGGATCCGCAGTGCGAAAAAATGACCGATTGGCAGGAACACGTTTCGGAGGCAGCGCGCTCCAGCCTGCGTTCCCCGAGTCGCCGGGGGGGTTGCTCCGGTGAACCAGGATAAAAAATAATAATAATAATGGGCATTCCAAACTGAGATAAAAACCATTGGGGACGAATAAATTAAAAAAAAAAAAAAAAACTTTTTATAATTGTGCAGAGGTATTTGAAAGGGAAAATGTATCATCCGATGTTATGCAAATTATTTTTAATTTAATTTTGTTGTTCTAAATAATGTACCTTTTTTTTGTCTTTTTTTTTTTCAAAGTAAGATTAAAAACATGTTTTTTTTATCATTTTAATGGGTGTAATTTAAAGAGTATTTTATCATTTAATTTCTCTGTTGTTTTGTTTTCTATTCATTTTCTTGTTTGTATCTGTAAAGCTCTTTGAGGCGACCGAAAGGTATAAGAAGTAGTGATGGCTTGATTGATTAACAGCAGTGGTGGAGAGATTTTGTGCTCATCCCCTCTTCATCCTGTTTCACCCTTTCTAGGCTGGTTAATAAGCACATAGCCAACATGAAGTTCGAAGTGACGTTCACTTTTAACCGCCTGCCGCTGAAACTCCAGCACCGCGCGGTGGAGCTGGCGGTAAAGCACGACCTGAGAGACTTCCTGTTCCCCACGTGCAGTCTGGGAACCAACCTGCCCATTCCGACCCTGAGGTAACAATCTTCAAAAGGGGGGCTTGATGTGCCACCCAGCTGTATTTCTGTAATGTTTTGTCTTTTTATTATTTGGCACTATTCCAGAAAAAAAAAAATATATATTTACTGTCTGCAAACTTACGTAAGAAAGGGACCTTTATCATTTTGTTTGTTTGGGTTGCTTCAATAAGAAATGAAGTGTTAAAAGCAGCCGGTTTGTGATACGCGTTTAGTAATGTGTCGTGCTTTCTTCTGCGGCCAGGCTGTATGATCAGAACCTGGGGAGGAATCCTGAGCAGGAGATGGCTGTGAAGTGCATCGTGGCTGGAACGTCGAGACCAGCTCCATTCCTGGTGTTCGGACCTCCAGGGACAGGCAAGACTGTCACCATTGTGGAAGCCATCAAACAGGTGGGACTCCCTGCCCCCCAGCACGGTACAAACACCATCGCTTCCTATCTCGTGCTGTGAGCTTTTGCACTCGAGAGAGAACGTGCGTCCAATACAGACGCAGTCATCTCGGATTTCTGTCATTTACCATCATCCTTTTTTATTTTTCACAGCAGTGTCTTTAGCTCTGCCGTCTAGTTCTTGCTTAGGTAGCACTATCCCAACCTGTTCCGTTTGAGAGTCTCCAGTTCATCGTAATTACTACAGCTGTGGCCAAAGGCTTTGCATCCCCCTAGAGACTACAAAGCTGTATGTAATTCAATGTGTTAATGGAACATTATTCAACAGGTTTCATTATACTTGATGAAGCAAATTTAGTTCCTCCTGTAGGGTGATGCAGAGCGTTTGGCCAGAGCTGTAGGTGCCTAACACAAGTCCTAAAAAGCGTCCTCCTTTGTTTTCTGCAGCATCACTTTGCTTCATTTTATTTGACATCCCTCTGACTGCACAGATCTGCTTGCTCTCTGTCTGTAGCTTCATAGATTTCTATTTTTTTATGATTGTTCGCATCTTTTAATTTTAGCAAAGAGCAGTTACACTGTTACGATCGGGGCGCTGTGTCTTTTCAGGTTCACTTCACTCTCAAAGACTCTCGCATCCTGGCCTGCGCTCCCTCAAACAGCTCCTCAGACCTGCTGTGCCAGCGCCTGCTGCAGCATGTAGACAAGCACGCCATCTACCGGCTCAACGCCTTCAGCAGGGACCCCGGTGATCTCCCCGCAGACATCCTGGTATGCACTGGGGGTAACGTCCAATAGGAGCAAGACAGTCGAGCGCAGAATCGGGTCATCGACCAGTCTCGCTTCACTTTCAAAGCAGCAGTAGCAGCAGCATAGTAATGACTGGCTGTGTTTTTAAGTATATTCTAGCCCTGCTGTAAAGGGTGTGTGTGTTTCTAACCTTAATCGTCTGCCAGTGTGAGGTCACTGGTCATGGAACGGACCTGGAAGCAGCAGATTCAAGTTTTAAATGCGTAGTGTGGCGCGGGAATCGTTTGTAGTTTATATTGTAACGTATGGTTCCTGCACAGTGTACATCTTATTTCATTGTACAGTTTGGTGAAAAGCCAGTCTTTCATAGTTCTTGCTGCTCAAACTGTTGGATTTGTTTTTCATTCACTTTTCTGTGGTCAGTGTGCTCTGCTGCAGCTAGTCTTCAGCGCAGGTCTGGTTTTCATTCTGCTGTACTCTGTTGTAGCCCTGCTCTAACTGGGACTCCAGTCTCCAGAGCTTTGTGTTTCCTGCCAAGGAGGTGCTGATGGAGAATTACAGGATCCTTGTCACCACCGTAGTGACAGCTGGCAGGTAGGGGAGTCAGGAGTTCATGCTGTGCTCTCGTGGTTTTGGTTACTCTCTGCAGCGCGAGGCACCAAGCTGTTTAATCTGTTTAGATTGTGATGCCTAGTGTGTGCATGAACGTGATGGCTCCAAAGGTCAAAATCAATTCAAATGTAAAGACGACATTGAAAACGAAACTTACACAGAAGGTTAAGGCATTTGATCTGTTTAATAGAGATTCACAGCCTGATGAAGAGTGAGTCTGTTGTTTGTTGTATTTCATTCTAAGGTGTAACTTTCTGTTGGAATAATAAAGAAACCACGTCCTTATCTGTCATATCAATGTCTTCTCTCGTCCTATCAGACTGGTGTCCGGTGGTATTCCTCCTGGTCATTTCTCCCACATCTTCATTGACGAAGCCGGACACGCAGTGGAACCAGAATGCATCATCCCGGTGGCAGGTGGGGATCCTGTTCTTGTAACCCCACCCGGGATACAGAATATCGTCTTTCATTTTGAGTAACCCTGTGATGAACGCAAGTCCTCTTCTTTTTGAAACGTCCAGGGTTGTTAAACAAAGACCAAGGGCAGCTGGTTTTAGCCGGAGACCCAAAGCAGCTCGGACCCATCCTGAGATCCCCGCTCGCAATGAGACACGGACTGGGTAAGGACTTCCAGCTGGGAGCGAGGGCATTCCCACCCCATGTGATGCCTCGAGCCAACGATACAATTATAGTGAGAGTACCATTCGAATCCATGCTTTAGTGACAGCCCTTTTACCAATGCATCTCCCAGGTGCCTCGTATTTATTTCCATGTTGTAGCCATCATTGCTTTAGTTTATGCACTGGACTAACACACGAGATTCGCTGTGTCAAAGGACGCTGCAATAGGCACTGGGAGCTTCTCATGGTTAAGGTTGCAATCTTCTTGTTAACCCTTAGAAGCTCCCAACACCTTTGACAATGTCCTGCGCCTCAATGAAGCCCTGTGCTGGAAAGCATTTCATTTTTGTTCTTTGTGTTTTCCCCTTTCAGACGTGTCCTTGCTGGAGAGGCTGATGACACAGAACAGTCTGTACCAGAAGGACTCCAGCACCAGAGCGTTCAACAGTCACTTTGTGACGAAGCTGCTCCGCAACTACAGGTGAGTGAGTCCTAAACCTGGGCATCCAGAACGAATTGAAGCACTTCCAGATAGAAAAGCGGGAAATACAGACGTCATGCACTGCAGAGAGCCCAGCCCGTTCTTTTATAGCAGGTCTTTAAAACATAAGCCCAGGGAATTACACTGAATTACGCTGATTTCACTGGCATCAAGCTTCACTACAGTGGATCCCAGCTTTTGAACTGCAGCTCTTCCTGTCTCATTGCAGCGAGGTCATTGGAGTTGACCTGCAGTGAAAGTATTCTATTTTATCCATAACTCATAAACGCTGAATCGCCCTAAATGTAGAAATACCCACAGGATTTATGAAGCTTCTTTTAGTATTTCTAGAAGTGTTCTATTGGCAATATACTGTATGTTTTCTATTATTATTATTATTATTATTATTATTATTATTATTATTTTATTTCTTAGCAAACATCCTTATCCAGCGCGACTTGCAGTTGTTACAAAATATCACAGTACAAAATATCACATTCCAGAATATCATATTCCAGATAAGAGCAGTTATAAAGTACAATAAAATTAGTAGCAAATAAGATCCAATTCAGATAAGAGCAAACTAGATAATGCAGTAAATAATTACATTTGAGAGCGAGTTGGACTGAGAGCAGTCGAATAAACATATTTGGTTCTGTGAGTAAAGTCCAGCAAGTGCACGCAGCAGGAACGATAAATGGATGAGAGTGGATTCACATAAGAGCAATTGCAGAAAAAGCCTAGACTGCAAGCCGAGTTGTACCAATATAAACTGTAACAAAGTTGCATGCTTCGTCGAGTGTCTGCTTCTCTTTCTTAGAGAATTCGTCTTCGGTTTTTGATTAAGTGTTTTGACGGTGTGGGTGCATTTTAAAGGCTCAGTTGGCCCTCTGAATAATAAGCCACGGGGATCCCTTGTGTCAACCAGGTCCCACCCAGCGATCCTCAAAATTCCCAACGAATTGTTCTACGACGGAGAACTCCAGGTGTTTGCTGATGAAATTCTGAGAAACTCCTTCTGCACTTGGGAGAACCTGCCCAAGAAGGTAACCCTGCACGTCCACAGTGTTCAAGACTGCTGAATAACATTTTCATAGCTGGCTGTGCTGATTTGTAAATGACAGGATGTGAACGGAGGTTCATTTGCTCGCAGGGCTTCCCGGTCGTTTTTCACGGGGTGCAGGGGCTGGACGAGAGGGAAGGGAACAGCCCTTCTTTCTTCAACGTGTCTGAGATCGACGTGGTTGTGTCCCACGTCAAGAAGCTGCTGCAGAATCAAGGCAAGAAGGGCATCCGCAAACTCTCTCCCAAAGAGATCGGCATCATCTCCCCCTACAGGAAGCAGGTAACAGGCTGCCGCTGTGCTGGTCACTCCATCAAACCCAGCCAGCACACTAAACAACTATGGGCATCTTTTCAAAGCATTTCCGCTCAAACTAAGTTTACTTTGTTGATTTTTTTTTTCTACAGGAAACTTGTATTAACTGCACTAACACAGCTTTCCCTTCATTACCAGGTTCAAAAAATCCGAAGTGCAGTTAACACCGTTGACAAGGAGCTGAAAAGCATGCCGGACATCAAGGAGCTGAAGGTATGCACACAGCCTGGGTCTCGCCTGGTCTAAAGTATGTCTTGATGTTGCTCCTAGTGGACTTCCTTCACATGACTGTGCAGGGCTGTGATCTCTGACCAGTGCCCCATATGAAAGCGCTTTTAGATACTCCTAACCTGTTGGTACCCTTGCCAAATGATCCATTCTCTTCAGTACAACTCATTGTAATAGACTCTGCCATGTGGTTTTGCAACACATAAATCACTACGAAAGAGATGTGAGAGATGTGAGATGTGAGAATGCTATCACTGATCCTCGTTTTCCTGTGTGGAAGAAGATTGTTTGATTCTGTGCTTTTGTACTTTATTTTAGGATCTGTATATGTGTGTGTGTGTGTGTGTGTGTGTGTGTGTGTGTGTGTGTGTGTGTGTGTGATGTGTTTTGAGCTCTTGGCTCTTGCGGGTGTCCTGCTGAAAGTCAGTGCTGCTGCTGCTGTGGTGTTTATTCTCGTGTCTCTCCTCAGGTGGGCTCTGTGGAGGAGTTCCAGGGGCAGGAGCGTACTGTAATCCTCATCTCCACAGTGCGCAGCACCATGGACTACCTCAAAATGGACGAGGATTTCAAGCTGGGCTTCCTAAAGAACCCAAAGGTACAGGCTAGGTTCTGATCCGCTGGATCCTAGAAATCCTAGAAGTATCCCTTTTGCAACAAAGCCTGTTTATACTTTAGTGATCACTCGAGGGTTGCTTCAAGAGTTAGCAAATGCTGTCAAATTAGTGATTTTGAGGATCTCCCTTACCTGAAGAAAGGTATGCGCTGAATATTAGGAGTACACCAAGCAGAGCCCCTGCTCTGTACTCACAGCTGTCATTGACTTGTCTTAGTGCTGAAAGAAAGAAAGCAGAGCTTTATGATAAGTTTAAGCTACAGTGTGTGCACTTCTAAATAACTGCTGCATTAGCTCTGACCACTAGAGGGAGCCCTCGCTTAAGTAGAAAGGATTGGAAAACGCTTCAGCTGGTGAAAAGGGAGGTGGCAAGTGAAATAGTCCTAGGCCTGGGTTCGAATCAGGCTTGGGTGAGTTTTGGTCATCTCATTAGTTCATGTTTCACAGAGAGTCACTAGAAGCTGTTGTGTTTAGTTCACCTCCCTGTCTCTCTCTGTCTCTCCCCAGAGGTTTAATGTTGCAATGACCAGAGCCAAGGCTCTCCTGATCGTAGTGGGAAACCCCTTTGTTCTCAGCAAGGACCCAATCTGGCACAGGTAAGAACACGGCAGGCTGAAAGCTTTACAAAACAGCATTTCTGTGCACCCCAGTCGACTTGATATTCACGCTGCCTCCATGCTATTGCCACCACACTAGGAGCTCCTGTTATTAGCAGACAGCAGAACCCCAGACCACAATTCCACTCCACAAAAGAGCCTGCGTATCTGATTGGGCTTGAGATAGAGTGGAAACGCTGGCTGAGACTGGTGCACAGTGATTTCACGCAGGGAGCAGTGAGCTGCCTGCTCTGGCCAGTCGCTCCTGTCCGTAGCCTCAGTCTCTGCTTGTGCCCCGCTGTGTGCTTGCCCAGATTCATCCAGTACTGCAGTGAAGGGGGAGGCTACACTGGCTACGATTTCACTGAAGAGGAGGAGGAGGAGGAGACCCTGGTGACCCGGCTTGCCTCTCTCGATATCAGCGCAGAGCCTGAAGGTAGGGGTCTTCATTAAATTCACCCTTGAAGCAACCTCAGCAAACAGAACGAGGCAGCAAAGCTGTCCGTCAGGACGGTTTGAAACGTCCAGGGGCGAGTTCGGAGCGAGCATTTAAAGTGGGCTTTGTGCAGGTGCGGTATATTCCTGGTATCAGCGACACATCCCAGGATATCCTGCTTGTTCGGATTTGCCGAGAGCAGGGCCTTGAAAAACAATGCATTGAAAACGTTTGCTGGTGCATTTGTTCATCACCACTGGAAATAGCCACAGGTTTCTGTTAATAGCATTTTAGAGCGTGCTCTTCCTTCGTCTGTATCGCATCAGCCACCTGTTTCTATTGTTAATCCTGCTGTGGCGATTTATAGGTGAACCATCTCAGCCCCAGTGACCCCTTGGACTGTTTTTCTCTCCTTTTCTTATGTTAAGACACCTCTGGGGAAAGCGCTGTGCAGCAGCAGCAGGAGCCGGAGTGGAGGAATGAACTGTGAAGGGCAGACACCCCGAGAATCCAGTGAGACCCACACTGGAGACGGGAGGACTCGGGGGCGGCACATTGCACTGAAACCACCTTTTTATCATTATCATTCCTGCTTCGGATTCTTTATTCACTTGTAATGCAGATTAGATGCAGCCAGCCTTTAACAGTCGTGGTGTTTTTATAAAACAGAACAGACCATTTTCAGTTGAGTTGGGATTTAGAGGCACACGACAACTGAAAGCTTATATGAGGGTTTAAAAAAATTAAATTAAAGACTGAAAATAAAATCTAGGAATATGCAACATGCTGATTTCTCTTGCAAAGTTCTGCATGGTACAATCTGGGACGTTTTTAGTTTTAACTGGGGAGCAAAAACTATTTTAATCAGCTACTCCTCAAAGTGCCTTGATTTCTATTCGATCCTGCCTTCCCAGACGTAGTGATGTACAAGCAAAGAATTCAAAACCTGTTTACATCAATGCAAGTTTAACTTTACATTTTGAGGGGAGTTCCGGAACTCTCCCCCCCGCCCCCCGTCGCCGTTATCCTGTATCATGCAAAACCAAGACTTTTGAATCCATTCTCTCACCTCTTATCTGAAAAAAAGTGTAGCTCTCCTTAGCTGTTTGTATGTCGGCTTCAGAATCCGTACAGAAATCCAGCGTTATCCGATTGTGACGCAGCTTGGGTAGATAATAGTATCAGAATCTGCAGAGAGGTAGTGGAACCTGTCTGTGCTTTTGCATGCACAGTGAAGGTCCGGCTGATCTCTCTCTCTCACCATACTCCTCACTCTAAATTCATGTTTCCAGCCGCGGTGAGGTCTGTTTGTGTGCTACTAACAGACTTGTTCACGCTGGTCTCGTTATCACCGCCCCCCCCCCCCCCCCCCCCCCCCCCCTTTTCTTACACTTGTGATGCAAGAGTTTTTGAAATCCAGCTAAATACCAGTTCCTGTGCTGTAGGTCATTCAACTGGTCCAGCTTCAATCGAATCTTTTAATCTACAGCCCCGAAAGCACCAAGAAACTGCAGTTGCACCTTTTCTCTTTTTAAAAAAAAAACTAATTGTATTTTTTTTGTATCAAGAAATGTCATTTTAAGCCTTGGTTTTGCACTCTGCTTTTGGCCAGCAAAATAGGCAAGCAGAAAAAAGGCGTATTTCTACAGACCTGTTTTTACAGGAGTTCACTGTGTGGCAGGCTTCCTTTATTTTGTTCTCTTAAATCTTTACAGAAAATAATGAAATGCGTTTTTTAGAATATGAAGAACACCGTGTTAGGAGTGGAGCTCTGCTTCTCCTTTTTTTGAGGTCTCTGCGTGCTTCCTCTGTGCACTTTTTTTTTTTGTGTTCGTAATCTTAAATGCTTTCAGATCCCGATGTCTTTTTCATGCAGTTAATTCATGTTTTAGAGCCTAGCTGATGTTTAGTTGGTTTGAAACTGAGGTTTTGACAATTGCTGTTAATAAAGTTTCTGCATAGAATTGCATTCATTGTGTTATGTGTGTGTGTTGGGATACAGTTAATACTTTTAAAAGCTATCTGAATGTACAGGTACAGAGTTTATGTTCAAAAGTCAATTAACCAGGATTTTAATTAACCAGACCACTTCCAATAAAACATGCTAAACATTAACTTGGGCTTTTCAGCCTGCAAATTCAGAACACGATTACTTTTGATGAAATTGTGTTTTATTTTAGTCTTGCTATCTTGCCCAACTAATGCAGAATACTGGTTTCTGTTTTTGCTGCTATCTGTGAATCTTTTAAATGCAGGTGATAAATGCTTTTATATGTATCCTGGTATGAAGGATCCACCAGCATTAAATGCAGCCAAAACATCAGAAATCCCAGAACGTACGTATCCATGGTGAAAATGTACAGCATGCAGCTTTCAGTAATCCAAACTCGGACTGGCATGAACACAAGCAGGCCGACCAGTTTGCAGATAGTTCTACATGTAAACAGATGTATATTGCACCCCACCTCCTCCTCTCTCCCCCTTTTGAAATAAAGACCTCTTGCAAGCTGGGTTAGAGATACAGTAAGACCAGGCTTTATCGTTTTACTTTATGACATTTTAAACAAACAATCGTTACACAGCTGAGCCAACATGTAGACTGGAGCAACATGGTTATCATCACTAATGACAGGTTAGGAATGCTTTCTGTACAACAGCACTCTCTTCCAGACAGAAAGCTCAGCAAAGCAGGCTTGCCCCAGTGATCCCTTTACAAAAATACTCTATTAACATTATTATTATCATGATCACTGTGTTTGATCTATTGGAACGTTTAACTACAGCACTCTCTGGGTTTGCAAAGCGTCCACAATCACCTCTGTGCTTTGGAAAACAAAAAGGTAGATGATCGCCAGGAATAAAACAGACATGAACACAGCTGTATGAAAGCTTGGATTTACCCACATTGATTACAACAGAAAAAAACTTCTAAGAAACGGTAAATACATGCATCAGAGAGAAAAAAAAGACAACACTTTATACTCCATGTGAATTCTGCACATAAATGAAAACAACACACACCTGCTTTCAAATGTGCACACGCTCCATGTTTTCTGCACAAGCAGTTGATTTTCTTAATCGTGACATGTCTATTTATATATTGAACACTTTGCTATAAATGCAGTGTTAAGCTACTCAGTTTCTCCTGTTTTGTAGTGTTGCATGTTAAAATCTTTGCTAAAGGCTCCAATACTGCAAAGTGCAGCTAGGTGGAGCTGGTGTATAGCACATTTATTGAGAATGAGGCTGGAAACCAGTACCCAACAGGTTTGGGGTTTTTCTTCAATCACACGGACAGTATCAGGCTGTGTTAGATACACTGGGTCATTAGAAAGCATGATGCTGTTTAGGGCCATGGTTTGTTTTTTACTTTGCAAATACATATATATGAATGCGCTGCTTGCTGGTGGAGCGGAAATCAGACCCCGTGACCTACATCACAGGATGTCCTTCGGCACCAGGTGTCACCAAATAATGAGTTGGACAGGAAGTGATTTTTAAAACCTCTGATCTCACTCCTTGAAGCACTATCCTTCTGTAATCATGAACAGAACAGTTTATCAGCACAGGCAAGACACGCGTCTCTCCAAACCAAAAACCGAAATCTTGCCCTATCGAGTTTCCTAGAGTAGGCACACGTTTAGAGGAGCCTTCCCAGCACAAGATCACTTTCTCACCCACTTCAAATTGTAAATGATAGAAGCACTGCGACTGGGGAATCCGTTTCATCTGGCAGCTTTTTGGCAGAGCTCAGGACTGTATTACCACCTCTGGCTTGCTAGACAGTTCAACACTACCTGTTACTCAGTATTAATGGATATCACTGAAGCACAGAAATTAAATTACTGGGTTGTATTTTTGTAACCGTCACTAAACGTCCTTGTTTCAGTCAAGTCTGTTAAGTCAGTTTCACAATTGTTCAGTTTTTCACATCCCAGCAACCTACACTGTTAGCACTTATTAGCATACAGGAGCCGGTGCCAGACGGCAGTCAATTTCCAGCTAATAAACTCCCCCCCCCGACGAGTCACACTGAGGGCAACCTGTAATTCTCTCGAGACTGTAACGAAAGGCATGTCTTTCAGATCAGTGCAGCAACTCATTCCAATCAGCCCTCCTGCACTCTGACCTCACATTCTGTCAGCTTTAACCCAGCCCTCAGACTATCTACTGGATGTGCTAGCTGGCTAATGGTTTTTTTTTTTTTTTATTGTGTAGTTCTATTTTGTAGCATTTCTTTACACTTCTGTTTTGGCATTGCTTTACTGTTTCAATACAGTTAGTTGGGCTATTAAAAAAAAAAAAACGACAAGGGTCTATGAAAGATGAGAAGCGACAGACAAAAATTAGATCTTTAATATGGAAGTTGTTTCCCCTTTAAATGGGGCTACCGTTGCAGAACTGTATCAAATCCTACGGGGGTCCACTTTTTGCTCATTTAAATGTTAGATTTCTTCCTTCCATTACTCCACGTGTTCAAAGCGTTCGCTAACTCCTGTTCTTTTGAAAGGAGAAAAGCACCCACTGGACTATAAAACTACTATCAAATCACTTGGGTCATTAAAACACAGGGTCTCCCAAGCGGTTTGTTTCTTTTGTACAGTGCTGTTGAATTTACAAAAAAAAAAAAAAAAAAAAAAAAAAGGAGTTAATTAAATCCAGGAGGAAATGTTTCTGGAATTGCATCCATCACTTCCTATTTATCACACATCATAATACTAAATATACATCGCAGTGGGGTAGAGACGGTGCTTGCATTAAAAAAAGAAAGTTTAGAGATGTGTGCAAAAGTAAAGGCACGTATTTGACATGAAGACTCATTGTAAACAGATCAAATACACGCCTGTTACAGTGTGAGGGGATACAGGGCTCCACAGATCTGGACTGCCAGCAGCACAGCTTCCATTTGGAAAGTTGTTCTGCGTGGAGAAAGATGAAAAGATGGAATGCAAAAAAAAAAATATCTTTTTTTATTTCATGTAGAACGGGATACAAACCACCTCCCCCAACTACTACAGTGCCACGGGGCCGAGACAGAGAGAGAGATGAAACTCTGCAAGAGAGACGCATTTATTATTACTGTTAGTATTTCTATTTTGCATTTTTGTACGAGAAGTAGCAAGGTGTGCCGGTGAAATAAAAAGGATTGACTGTTAGGGCCCCCGAAAGAAGAATTATGAACCTGTACTACCCTGTGCTACAGCCTTGTTGGTTTCTCTGGGGGCGTGAAATGTGTGCATGAGAGAGAGAGAGAGACACACAGCATGGACAGGTCTTGCTGCAGTCCTCTCACAACAGCAGACAGGGCTGCCTCCTCCTTCGTTTCCGGACCTGCAGGGCAGCCCGAGTGGCCATCTCGAACACCTCTCGAACTCCGTCCTTCGTCTTGGCCGAGCACTCCAGGTACCCGAAGGCACTGATTCTGTTAGCCATGTCCCGGCCCTCTTCGGGCTTCACCGGCTCCTGAAAGAGAAGAGCTTCATTACAGCGGACCAACAAGCAGGCTCTTTTCACTGCACTGGGTGGGAAGGGTGATCCAAATTACAACAAGAACTCCTAGTTCCTTAAACACGTTTAGTATGTTAATGCCACCTGCCAGTGGAACAGACTGATGATAGTATGCTGAGAGCGAGGGTGGAGCGACAGCTCATTTGAAAAAGAGTTGAGGTAAAAAGTCAGCACTTTAAACATGGATTTGATCATGTCTGGTGTTCTATTTGTGAGCACTGTTTTTCTTCAAGTGTTGCAGTATTACTAATAACAGTAATTAATCTAAGTTATGTAAGAGCTACAGGAAAAAAAAAAAAAAAAAAAAAAGGACTTGAACCCTTTTTCCCTGCAGCTGCATGTCTAATCGAGGCTTGGCCCAAGCAGACAGTGTGAAGTACAGTTTCGTCTCTCTCCTCTCGTCTGCACTCCGGAGAGCGGGAGCGCTTGATGCCTCTGTTGTGTTTCGTTTGTCGGGCCCGTCCGCCCGCGCGTTTCCCAATCCTGGCAGCTCACCTGTTTCATCTTGGCCAGATCCCTCCGAGTGTGCTCGTCGTTCCTCAGGTCTTTCTTGTTCCCCACCAGGATGATCGGCACGTTCGGGCAGAAGTGCTTCACCTCGGGGGTCCACTTCTCCGGGATATTCTCTGCAGGAAAGGGGAGGCCCAGATGTGTGTTGCTTAGTTACAGCTTCGTACGCAGACCTCAAACACATAAGCATGCTTAAAGTGCTCCTAGTGCAGCACAGGCCTCTCATGAAACGTATCCAGACAGGCAAGCTCCAAAACTTAGTGGAGATTACAGCGAGCCAGGCCAACCAAACACGTTCAGTAAATGTTTCATAAAAGGTGTGTCGTTCACACAGCACTCTGAAATACAACAACAATGAATTCTGATCCGCAAGCACTTGTTATTTCTATGCCTTGCTGGCTAAAATACACACAGCATTATGGAAAGATTCAGGCAGTGCAGTCAGCTACAGTGGGATCACGAGGAAGCCTCGCTGACTGTCCTACCTAAACTGTCGGGGCTGTCGATGGAGAAGCACATGAGGATGACATCGGTGTCGGGGTAGGAGAGCGGTCTGAGCCGATCATAGTCCTCCTGTCCTGCTGTATCCCAGAGAGCGAGCTCCACCTGAAAACACCAACACACGCAGAGCCGCTGAAGCTTGGAAAACAATCACGCCAGACTTTCATATTCCAAGAGTGTCGCAACTTATTTCTGATGGAAATATAAGTCTCAGCAACAAACAAAAGACCAGACGCAATGCTTTTAGTTCACCTTCACTACAGCACTTCAAAGCAAATCACTAATGTGAACAGGAGCCGGTCACAGCTGGTTAAGATTAGCAGATCACAAAAAGAAACGTTCCTGTGCACCACGGGCTAAATACTCCAGAGCATTCAAATACGTTTTTTAGTTGTGATGAGGGAAAAAAAAAAAAAAAAAAAAAAAAAAAAAAAAAACCTGCTTATGCTGTACAGCAGAAACCCAAAAGCTCCAAAGTTACTTATCTGAAGCATTTGAATTTCAGAGTGTTGCCAAAATGTGTTCTTTACTTCAAATGTTAAACAGCAAAAGAACTCGTCATGTCAGCTGTTTGAGAACAATGACGACATGCTGTAATAAAATGCATGTGTGAGTGACTGTTTGTGTACATACAAGTACAATTTGGTGTATGTATATTTATAAAACAGGGGGGAAGCTGCTAAAATGAGTACTGTTACAACACTCCAGCCTCGCCCGTGCCGCTGCAGTGGAAAGAAAAAAAAAAAAAAAAAAAAAAAAAAAAAAAAAAAAGAGAACAGAGCCTTCATAACACCAGAATAGGAAAGACAGGAAGAGGGAGGGAGGCATGTCACAATCCGCCTTGCCCTTCTCTCCGCTCTCCAACGAGGACATAAAACTAAATAAAACTGTGTAACACAGATCTATCTTTAAATTTCCTATCACTGTAAACCGGCTGCAAAACCAACCTCACCCTGACCTCTCCTCGTTCACGCAAGATCGTCTCTGTGATCGAGGCCTCAGAATCACTGTAGACCAGCACATGAGACAGGATCTCAGTTTAAAACAGCAGAGTCGTCGTCGTCGTCCCCCCCCCCCCCCCCCCCCGACACCATACTGGCACACTGAGCTCAGAGCATGGGACGCGCCCACTAATGAACCAATACCAACATGTCATAAACTCAGGGATGGGAAGAAGGCTCCCATTGCAGAGCAGTTTGATCCATTCCTGGTTTTACTGTGAGCTTAGTGGCTATGCTTCTCACCTATGGCTAATAAAATAAAACCTGGAAAAACCTTTGCAATAGGAGTCTTGATTTGTCCCAATTTCTTAAAGACTCCAATTTCCCTGAGTTAGCTTTGTTTATTTATTTTTTTCTTTCACTTGTATGACCTGCTGCAAAACAGTACTGCAGCTGGATGCCTTGTTAGAACTCCTCCAGTAACACCAACTGTGCAATTGCAGTTTCAACCAGACAAGGAAGAATTCTGCACTTGAGAATGATTGCAGAGATGTCTCTGTTAAAGTAAAATGCTAAATAACTGCACAGCTTGCTTATATATTTTCCATTGTATTCGAGGAGCCCCCCTCCCTCCTCACCTGCTTGCCATCCACCTCGATGTCAGCGATGTAGTTCTCGAACACTGTGGGCACGTACACCTCCGGGAACTGGTCCTTACTGAAAACGATCAGCAGGCAGGTCTTCCCACAGGCGCCATCCCCCACGATCACCAGCTTCTTCCGAATCGCTGCCATCTCTAGAGGAGACACACACACGACGAGTTGGTTCTGCACAGATGATCGGGGGATACAGTATATATTTGGACCCATCTACCCGAACAGATTCGGCTCTGAATTAGGACATGCAAATTAGGTTGATCATCACATCACAGCAGCACAATTGCAAAACGGGGGCAGATCAAACAGCATTGGAAAGAGGCAGGAGAGTGAGCACGGGTCAAGCAGACGCTGCAGCAGCCAGGACAGTCATGTTGGTTAGGCTGCACCAAGACATTGGTCATCAACAAATCGCAAAACAATTGCAAAAGAGACAGCTGTGGTCTGAAATGTTAGTGAACGGATTAGCATTTCTTCCAGTCTGTGCCACACTGCGTCAAGGCTGTACAAAACGGCAACCCAACCAGATACACGTCCTCCTAGCGGGAAGGCAGCGTTTCATTTTGAAAAGTGAAGGGCAAAAAAAGCAAAATCGTACGCCTACTGCACGGCAGCTCTGTGACCCCCTGCCCCTCCTGCCTGCCACTCAGTCCTGGGCCTCTCCTAAGCACAGCCTGAGCACTTGGACACTTGTGTGCGCAGGCTGCCATCCACCCCCACTTTCTGATATTATTCTTACTGGTTAGTCATTCCCAGCATTAACGAAGGGAGACGGGTACTGTAGGCAGGGTGATTTGTATTCAGAAGCGGGATCTCACTAGCCGAGCGCTAGGTCGACTGGGTTTAAGGTAATGGCCCATTAATTTCAGTTTCCTCACAGCGACTGTAGAGAGCTGCCAGGCCACAATCCCACACGCTCGCTCTCCACTGCAAGGCAGAGTGGGAAAGAGATCCTGAATAGAAAAAATAGGGAATTCATAACTGCCCAGACCTTTACGATACAGAACATTAAATAAATTGCAATATTTTTGAAGATATTTATTACGAACAAAATCTGCACAACAACACGACTCAATCCTTACACCTTATAATGTTCTAAAGAGGCCTACGTTGCTGTAAATGTGTCATCTTTTTATATTATTCCCTGTCATTATTGAGGTTTGTCAAGGTCCAACAAAAATATGAAATAATATCTAAAGAGAATCTAATCTGTCTCGTTAACACATAACAGCAGTAACTCCCAGTACTGAACTCGTCTGCCACGCTGGAAAGCCACTACCGCAGGAGTCCTCGGTGTAGTGGGATTTTCTCCAGCAGCCCCACTACCAACCAGGGATCAAAAGACACACATTTACACATGAAACCGAACAAGCAGCTGGATTATTAAAGCAGTGAGAAGTGCGGCTGGAACTGACCGATCCACTGTCTAAATAAAACACGTGCCCATCACAACGCAGCTGTCAGAACAATGCACCTCCACTCCAGTGGACGTATTTCCTCTTTGAGCAGCTGGGACAGCAGAACTGCAGCAGGACGCCCTTGGCAGGACGCCTCTTGCCCCGTGTGGTCCTGCACGTTGGTGAAGGGAGGAGACTGACCCCAATGGATAACCAAACAATGTAGCGCTTCCTCGCCCTGCCCTCTAGCCTGACAGGGCGTTGCTGTGAATCAACCTGACCCCACTGCTGATAAGAATATCAAACATAATAAACAAAACAAAAACAGAGACAGGATGTCGAGGAAAAAAAATAACACGTGGGGGCTTCTTCTCAGAAGTGACGTACACGTCAAGCATGTGACTCACCACGATTCTCCAGAACGACTGTCTGATTTCAATTTATCAGATCATTCTGGTTCCGCTCACTGTAAAAATAGGTGTGAGGGCGTTTAGCGTGACAAAATACTTTATATATAGATAAAAAATAAAGTATGTGGAATTGAAGAAAATAAATAAATAAATAAATAAATAAATAAAAATCGACTTCCTTTTTTAAAACCAGCTCCTTTTTACCTGGTGATGCAATCAGCCAATACACGAACACGACATGACTGGAAACCACTGCTCTGCATCTTTGTCAAAATAACCAATTAAATACCTAGAATCAGATCCACAATTTAACATTAAGAGGTGGACAGTACAGAAACACTGCAATGCATTTAATACATTCGGTGACAGGAGTCTTTTTCAATGAGGTCTTCCAGTCAAAATGTTTCTCGTTGAATTTATCAGGGTGCTTTTTTTTTTTTTTTTTTTTTTTGGTCCGTTTTTCAGTATTTCTAAATTCAACAATGTTAAGTGTTTAATGAAGTTAATTCTCAGAACACAAGACTTTACAGTCAAAAGTTCAAGATTAAAATAGTTTTAAAAAGGCCTTAATATTTATCGTACCTACAGTAACAAAACGGACACACCCTTCAAAAAGTTTATCAGAAACAGACTATAATAAAACAGACCAATGATCTGTGGAGAAACTGCCAAGCACCCTTCCACAAAGCACAGTCCCTCTAATGCTAGCTGCGATCTGTGGCTAACAGCACTTCAGACCAGTCAGGAACACACAAGAAAAGGCCTCAGATTTGATTTGGATAAGATTCTCTGCCCCGGTACCACGCCGTGCCTCCTATGAACCAGTGACACAAACAGATCAATACTGGAGTCTCACAAGGGGACAGTAATGGAGTGGAGATATAGAGAGCTGGGAGTTAGTGGTGACAGCGTCGATAGCACAAGCATTGGAGAGAGGCCAGAGCTCTGCAAGAACCCCAGACTCGTCCAGAGAGAGAGAGAGACAGAGCTGGAAAACCATTAATCCTGACCTGCTGGCCTCTCTCACCATTAACCCACGAGCTAACGACCAGCGAGGTGAAGGTGGCAAGTTAACAGAATAGTACCGGCACAGATTCCAAATGGATTTAAAAGATGCTCAAGTGGCCATTATCACAGGGAAGAGAACTTCTGATCATGTTTGTAATCTTGAGAGGAGCGATAAGCAAGGGATTCAAATCCATTTCTTTCATTGCAAAGACATCGGGCCCTACTTAGCGAGCTTTAAGACGTGTACTTGTAGACTAAGATTATCAGCCGACTTGAACATTTACTCAAACATTTTAAACCAAATGATAAAATTCATTTAAATAAAGAAAAAAAAAAAAAAAAAAAAAAAAAGATTTCAAACCTGGTCAGCAGTTACAGCAGGTATGTTCCTGAAGCCCTTAATAAAAAGGGAAGACATTCTGAAGATGTCATTTCAAGAAACAGCCCCATCTATCACAGCAAGTAGTATTACCATAAGACAGACAGGATACTAACCTACTGCAGACTGACATTCGGCACGTTCATATATAAATATACACAGAAGCTGATTTCACAGGTCCTGGTTAGCACTAGTCTTGGACCTAAGAAAACATTAACAGACACAGTTCGAAACATTTAAGGCTTGTATAACGCAAAAGCTCTAAACTATAAACCAGTAATTAGTTACATTACTTTTTGTAAAGTCTTGTACTGAGAGTTGACGAATAAATTCAGAATTTGTGACTACAGACTGAAACCGTGCCGTCAGCTTTGATTTCGAGGTCATTAAAAGTTTATCCATAACTTTTACAGTCATGCTTTAGGCTTGGTGCTGGCCGAGGGACCCCCCCCACACAAAAGGAAGTCATATGCGAGGTCAGAGCTCTCCGGGGGTTCCTTGTCCTTCCTGCTGTTCAGTGGAAAGTTCAGCCCCAACAATCGTCCTCCTTGATGACCTCGCCTGGCTGTCACAGTGCTTTATCAAGTCCTCCTTCACATGTGCAAACACTGCTCTTTGTCTCTGTCCAGGAGTTGAGCATCAGGCGATGCACCTCCCTTCCTTCCTTTTTGAGGGAGCGAAGGAGGAAGGATTTCAAAACCAGACTGAAAACAATTAAAATTCCTCCAGGCAGCCAGTTGTTACTGTATTCAAACTCTCTACAAATACTGCAGCTTTACAGCCTCTGTTGCTGGGTAAGGAGCATGTTACGTTTTCCCATTCAATTCTTCAGCTTCCTGAATAGTACCCCATAGTACCCACAGGTACAGTGCGACAGACAACTTGAACCGAAGAGCAGATCCTGAACTGGGACAAAAATCTTTTACACTCAATTACTCAAATATTATTCTACTCTGCTTTACTGTATTATAACAAAGCAAAAAAATACTTAGAAATATATATAAAAAAAAACAATAACCCACAGAATTTGTTTTGAAGCCAATTAACAACGTGTTCATTAATAAAAGCAGTTTCTCTCAATACAGAAACATGGAACTGTTCAAGAAAGCTTCACACACTTTTCTTTGTAGATTACACATTTGCAAAATAGTCAAAAGGAAGCCTGTGCTGCTTGGACTGGGGGCCTTATTTACAAGACGGCATGTGTCCAGTTTCCATGGGGATGCTATTAGCTGTAGAACACATCCTGCCATTCACATGCTCCCGACACACTTATTGCAAAGCAGCCTGGGAAATACGGGACCACACAGTGAAGTGGTGCGATGGCAAGAGACGAGACAGTCAACACTGCACTGAAAAGAACACGACTGTACAGTACACCAAGAAACAGCAAGTCCCACTACCGGCTCTCGCTCTACCAAATCAACAGTGACCGGATCATTCCGACTGGAATAAAATAAAATTACATTTGCGATTGCAAATGGTTAGAATGAAATCTTTAAAGTCCCAAATGAGAATTATCTTTTAAAAAGAAAGCTTTGAAAACTCAGTTAAAACAAGAGTCACATAATAGTTGGGCTTCTTCAGTCCTTCAGTGTAAAGTAGGGCAGACTGTTCTTTTGTAATGGACGCAGCACAGCTGCAATTTCCCCATTCCTGTTTGTTATTCTGAGCAGGAAGGGCAGTGTTTTGTTTGAGGGCTCACCCACAAGTCCTGGTGTTGCAGTAATCTCTGCGAGTCAGCCAGCCTGCACGCTCCTCAGAGTACGCCACTCCATCGCCTCTCTCCTTTGGCTGTGCTTCATATATATATATATTCTGTTCTATTTAAATTGGACTGTACACCCGAGTCAATAAGAAACTGGCCCAAGCCTCTAGGCATTTTTAACAGTAACAAAAGGTTAGTTTCAGTGTGACTAGCACCGTGACTCACAACAAGCGCAGGTTTGTTACTGTCATACTTCAAGATACAATAAAATATGGACTTCAGACCTCAGCTCACAGCAGGAAACTATGCCCCCCCCCCCGGGAAGAACTACAGTTACCAGCGAGGGACTATAACAGTCCCCTGGAGATCACTACAGTTTCCCATTATGAGTCTAGGTCTGCAGCGTGCATATTTTATGAATCATTCAATAAAGTAAGCGAGGCTGTGTGCTAAATATGATTTTGTATATTGGTTTAATTATAGCTGTTACAGAATAAATATCAATAAACACCACGAACATTAAAAATCATAAATATTACATTTAAACAACATCTGAAGTACATTGTCAATTACAATTAATAAAGCTTTAGTTTTAAATAGTCCAGTAAACATCTTTACATAACATCTTTCTAGCACTGTCCGTCCGACTCTCACTGCACAGAATTCTCTGAGGAGTCGGCCCAGTTTGTGAACGCCGTATTTATTACATCTTCCAATTGGATTTGTTTGAATTTCAGTAGGTCAGAAAACACTGAAAGCAAAGTTTCAATGACGGTTTTAGGTGTTTGCAGGATCTTTGTTTTGCAGTATATTTTGCAATTCATTTTCAGTTACGTCCTGGAAGGTCCAGATTCGGGTCCGTCTGCCAATTCTCTTTGTTGTTTGAAGAGAGGAATGACGCTCAGCGTGAGGAGGCAATTTGAGGGAGTTTAAAAAAAACCAAAACTATATAGACTGCCAGCAGCATCACAGGGGCAACAGATGGATCAGTTTTTGGTCACAGTTAAATAATTCAACAGCATAGCTAATTTTAATGTGACGCATCACAGTATATTAGACTGCGTAAATTCTGAGCAAACAAGCTGTAATTATGTTCACCTTGCAAACAAATTCCTAGCTATATTTGACGTATGTTACCAGTTTCTTTGGTAACAAATCACACCATTTCAATACATAAAACACTGCAACTTGCACAATCAACTGAAAAGAAACACCTACATAAAAAAGAAAAACGTTTGGATTGAATGACCTGCCTCCGGGCTGCGTGAAAAGAAAACACCGGCTTTGTTTAAATTCGTTTTTCAACATTAATTTAACAAGGGGTTGAGAGAGAGAGAGGAGAGGATATTCAATGGCATTTGGTAACTAGTTATTTTTTAATTAGACCAGTGATCCATTCTCAGTGCAGCCAGCACTGGCTGCTGGTCAAGACCATCTGTAGGGTGCCAGTGGCAATTTTATTTGCATCCACTGACAATGAAGTTCTAGTACAAACTCACACAATTGAAGCCAGGCAGCAGAGGGGAGATCACGGTAAATCAACAGCACACACCAGAGGATCACTAGCTAGGAACACACTGCATAAATACACAAAATGGGGGAGCCCATCAGCTCCAAAGAACGCTTCTCCAGTTGCATCATGTAAAGGGGAAAGGCAAAATGAACGTGGTTTGTATTGAAATGACCAGTGTTGTAAATGCTGGCAGTGAAACAGAAACACAGTGGCGGTCAGAGGTCAAACTGAGGGGCGCTGTTAGGGTTTCCATTCACTGGAGATAGGAAGTCACATCTGAAAGGGTTTATGAGACATTAGCAGGCTGGGCAAATGAGGACAGGTTTACTGAAGCATACGTCATGATAAATAAATGCAAATGATCCTTCGCTACACACTTTAAAAATACTTTATAATATTGGAAGCAATATAGACAAAACAAAAAGCTACAGCTTACACATGAACACTTTAGCCTTTCAAATATTTAATATTCAAATGAATGCATCTCCATATTTTATTCAAGTTTAATATGAATTGACGGATGCACGTATTTAGAATGACTCACACATTAGAGGAGAAAAACATTGAATTTCAGGATTCACATTTTTTTGTTGTTGCTGCTGCAATACGATGATATTTCAAGCCCACAGGATGTGAACACCAGATGAAAAACGTTCACGACAGCCTGAATTACCACCCAGCTTCCCTCAGGGCATCTCACAATGATCACAACCAGCAACTGCACAGAACTTTTTTCAGGACTTGTTCAAAGATGTGCCCTCTGGAACACTTCTTTACTTTCATGCCGCAGCGAGCCAGTTTCTTGAATCGTGTGCACTCGGGGTGTAACGATGCACTGCGAATCCATGTCATTTCTTTAGCGCATATACCGTTTTCTTACAGGAGCGGTGTACTGTGACACAAGACCAAAACCACAACAAGGTTCAGAGAACTGTGTAGTTCACTAAACTGTTCTTGAATGACGAAGTGTCTGTATGAACACAAATTCATTTTATGTCTAAAAAAAAAAAAAAAAAAGTATAGATCGTTTGATCTTATTATGCATCGTCCAGCGGCCCAGGAGCACCCCATGCACCGTGTTGCACGCCGCTACACCCCTCTGTAAACCAAGCTGCAGATTGCTTTTACTGGACACACTAGCACAGCAATGGCGAGGTTAGTTCCAGGGTTATCACACAAGTAAGACATCCGAACCGTATTCACAACCTCGTGGAGAACAGGCAGAATAGACTAGGATCAAGATCTGAAGGTTAATTTGCTCTAAAAATCAACTTAAAAAGAACTAATCTAGGCCAGATCGGTTTTGGTTTTCAAATCCTTCGTACTGCACCTGGAACAGGTCATTTTAAACAGGCAGCATTGTCTGGTCCCAGGCGTGGATTTCAGGACTACCCTCAAATCAAAGATACAGTACAGCAGGACTACATTCTTCCATCTGCTATGAAAATGCTTTTCTCTTTCATGCAAAGCAACCCATCCCACGTACTGTGACTTGCACACCACGATGCATATCATTTCTGTAGTGTACTGAGGACACACTACCTACAGTATCTATCATACTTTCTCTCTGAAGCACACCACCTCCATACAAATCGCTGGGGCTCTGAGAACTAGCAATAATTCTGTAAAACAAACACAAACAGTCAGTCATCACAAAGAGAAGCGAGGTGACTGGGCTTTGTAACGTTTCATTTATTAGAACCCGAAAAATTGGGTAAGGGAACCTTATGTGCTGACAGGGTCCGTCCGTCTCACTCTACACGGGGAGCCTTGATTTTGGGCTGATCTTCACACTTTAACAATACAATCCTCGGCTCCTATAGATGCTTCGGGTTACATATGTCTTCATCCGATACTCTGCTCTTATTACGCAGTTGAGGACCCCTGTGCACAGTCCATGCACTGGTTAGAAGAGATCCAGACTGAAGTGGTCCAGTTGAGGACCCCTATGCACAGTCCATGCACTGGTTAGGAGAGACCCAGATTGAAGTGGTCCAGTTGAGGACCCCTATTCACAGTCCATGCACTGGTTAGGAGAGATCCAGATTGAAGTGGTCCAGTTGAGGACCCCTATGCACAGTCCATGCACTGGTTAGGAGAGACCCAGATTGAAGTGGTCCAGTTGAGGACCCCTATGCACAGTCCATGCACTGGTTAGGAGAGACCCAGATTGAAGTGGTCCAGTTTGCACAGTCCATGCACTGGTTAGGAGAGACCCAGATTGAAGTGGTCCAGTTGAGGACCCCTATTCACAGTCCATGCACTGGTTAGAAGAGATCCAGATTGAAGTGGTCCAGTTGAGGACCCCTATGCACAGTCCATGCACTGGTTAGAAGAGATCCAGATTGAAGTGGTCCAGTTGAAGACCCCTATTCACAGTCCATGCACTGGTTAGAAGAGATCCAGATTGAAGTGGTCCAGTTGAGGACCCCTATTCACAGTCCATGCACTGGTTAGGAGAGACCCAGATTGAAGTGGTCCAGTTGAGGACCCCTATGCACAGTCCATGCACTGGTTAGGAGAGACCCAGACTGAAGTGGTCCAGTTGAGGACCCCTATGCACAGTCCATGCACTGGTTAGGAGAGACCCAGATTGAAGTGGTCCAGTTGAGGACCCCTGTGCACAGTCCATGCACTGGTTAGAAGAGATCCAGATTGAAGTGGTCCAGTTGAGGACCCCTATGCACAGTCCATGCACTGGTTAGGAGAGACCCAGATTGAAGTGGTCCAGTTGAGGACCCCTATGCACAGTCCATGCACTGGTTAGGAGAGACCCAGACTGAAGTGGTCCAGTTGAGGACCCCTATGCACAGTCCATGCACTGGTTAGGAGAGACCCAGATTGAAGTGGTCCAGTTGAGGACCCCTATTCACAGTCCATGCACTGGTTAGGAGAGACCCAGATTGAAGTGGTCCAGTTGAGGACCCCTATTCACAGTCCATGCACTGGTTAGAAGAGATCCAGATTGAAGTGGTCCAGTTGAGGACCCCTATTCACAGTCCATGCACTGGTTAGGAGAGACCCAGACTGAAGTGGTCCAGTTGAGGACCCCTATGCACAGTCCATGCACTGGTTAGGAGAGACCCAGACTGAAGTGGTCCAGTTCCTTTGATTGTGTTAAGAAATAACACCACCCATTTAAAACCTGCAAGCAACCCTTGCCCAACTGAAGCTGAAAATAAATCTGTGTTGCAATTCCAGTGATCGCACACAATTAGTTTTATACCAGAACACTTTCAGTCAGTCATTTTTCAACTTAATGGGAAAAGGATTGAATTGGGATTTATCTGGTTTCATCACTGGACTTTCAATTATCGCTTTTACAGAAAAAAAAAACTCACCAACCTCAGTCCCAATCTGCCTGACTCTCTCCACAGTCACTTTGAACGGTAGGGAACTTGAATAAGACAATCAATTATGGTGTCTAAATTGAACCCTGATAAAGTAAATAGGTTATACATTTGAACAGGGTTTGAGCTTTGAAAAAAGACAAATAAACCAATGATATAATCTCTCCTTGATGACAAAAGTAGTGCCGCCTTTCATTTCGCAACTATCAGAATGTATTTTTAATAAATATTGTCAATAGCAAGTTCCTTCACAATTTAATAAGCAGTTCTTCCAGATATAATGAAAGCGTGACATGCAGATGGATTTACACACACACACCTCGCACAGATCCACAGAATCCAAAATCGCTCAATAAAGTCTGATATTATGTGATTGAAACAGCACCAGCAAAAGAAAAAGTATTCAACGCAATCTGATGTGAAGATGCAAATTAAAATCAAGCATCGCCGTCAAAGCCTAATGAATCAACATTCCCTAAATTCCACCTGCATCACACAGTCCCAGGTGTGTGTGGATTGGACAATGCGAGGCAAGTCAGTCTCCATGAAACTAAAAGCATTAGAGTACATTCCAAGCCACTGTGTTCTTTCAACAGCCATCAGACAGTACAGACTGTAGCAAGCCTGGACAGGGAGTCAGGCCGGGCTGGTGTGGAGTCTGAACAAAAGAAGTGATCAGCGCTGGGGAACAGCGACAGACAACGGGCAAAGAACATTCCAGCAATGAATACATGAGGAATGAGGGCATGTTTACTACTCTTAAACACAAGGAAAAGGTAGCTGGAAGGTTACAGCTCCACAAGGAGGGTTGTGGATATGGAGCAAAGTTTACACTGAAGTGATTTGCAGTGAATCACTGCTCAGCTGTCTCCAGCTATTTTCAGACTGTCAAGGAAGGCGGTGACCCATCGCCCTGGATTGTACACTCAATAGGGAGAGAACACAGGGCCCAGCGAGAGGATACGATGCCCAGCAGAAAGAGTAGAACCATGGCGACTCAACTCAGACTCGTCAGACTGCTGTAGTGACAAGCAAAGGGACGCAAGGCAGCATACCTGAGCCTTTGTTTAGCTCGCGAACGCTGTTGGGAAAAAGCAGACTGCAGGCGCCACTCCAGGGTGAGCCCTCTGCATCTAGACGGTGCCGACGGTCCACCTCAGAACGAAAAGACAAAACGATCCCAAACAACGTGGCAGCTTGTGAAACTATTTAAAAAAACTAAACTATTTAACCAGACACAGCTGGGTAAATCTTATAGTCTAGTTAATTATCAACATCTTTATTTAAAAAAAAGTACCCCCCTCCCCCCATAACCAACTGAATTTAATCCTTGTAAAAAAAAAAAAAAAAAAAATCTCTGACTTCTTCAGGACGAGAGGTTAAAGTCTCCTGGACTCTTGCAAAATACTGCTGCTTGTTCAACAGCCTTATCTTTCTGTTCTATCTGCCCTGACGACACCATGCACTGCATGAACTATTACTGATTACCACTGCTGCAACAGCAGCAAGCACAGATACAGCAAACATTTTCACAAAACGTACTACCCGCGTGACAAGACGTGCTGGAATTATGAACCCTGCAATTTCTCTCAAGTTTGATTTATAGCTCGAGTCACCGCACGCCGCATGACAACGTTGATGATGTCATGTGACATGCGTTTAGTTGACTAAGTGTTATAGTGTCACAGGGCAAACAAACCGGTCCATTTCCAAAAACTTGCTCTCCCAATGCGTGGGACATAACATGTCCACATTCTATAGGACTTGGGTGCATACAGTCAGAGAATGGTTCAGAAATTACAGGCAGCCATCGTTCAGAACATACACGAGATCCATATATTCTGTTGTGAATGAAAAAAAGGGATTTGTTCCTTATAAAAAAAAAGTCACAAAGAATTGAAGTTTTTTTAAACTTTAAAACGTTTACGGAATTAGGGACTGGTCAATAAATCAAATCGTTTTCACGATACACTGGAGAGATTATCATTGAAATTTATCAAATGCATGGCACTACCCAGAATATAAAATGAAACCTAAGACAGTCAAGGGATCGAATAAAACGTGGTTTTAACAGGGGATTGACTTTATCATTGAAGGTCAAATTAATACCAACGTTTTGAGAACTTAAATGTCCCAGTCCACCCAATTTAGCTGGTTAAACACTTTTTTTTTTATATGGAAATTATTCTAGTTTACTGTTTTAGTTTCTAGATTTTTTAATCAAAAGTTCATTGTGTTGAATGCCAGGCGGTTTGTTAAAATGGTTTGATACATTTGGGACTGGAGATACTAAATACAGGGACAGACTTAATACTGAACATGACTTCACATTGCTGTCAACAGGAGAAAATGGGAGTGTAAAAAACAGAGACGCTTCATGTTGTTCTGGATCAGTTTTAGACTGTTTCTTAAAATGACACCGGGCTCTTTTTGTCTGCCCAGATTATGCTCTTCAAAAGGAAAAATGTGGTCGCGTTGTTCTGCAACAATGGAGAACTTTAAGAAGACCTGACCGACTTAAAAACAGGTTTTCAAATAAAGCCAGCAAAGCCGACAGGCTCTCAAAAACAGCAGAAATCTGAGAGCCATACTCTGTGCACAGTATCAGCTCAGCCTCCCGTAGATTACCCTGCATGCAGGTGTGCACAGAAAGGCATCTATTCTGCAAAGTCACAGCAGCTTCTCCAAATAGGACAAGCCTTCAGGGACCAAAACATTGGCTCCCGTTTCTGAAGCGAGGCATCAACACCATTCTAAAAATGATTCTCAGTTCAAAGACTACCTTTGTACTGCTCTCCCTCTATTCAGAAACAGCTACCTTTTCACCCCCCCCCCCTCAGGGAAACTTGGAATGGATATGAAATATCTTAACTTGTAGTTTAGTTAACGTTGCAGCATTTTCTGATTTAGACATCATATCCTGTTGACTTTATTTTTTTCCAAACTTAACAGAAAAATAATCCATGTGGCCTCAATCTGGTACTCTCAATTGTGTGTACAGAGACCTGGTGTAAACCTAACCTATCCCCTTGCAACTCTGGACCCCAGCCACTTCACTGTTTCCCAGTCACGGTAAGCACTCTTAAAAATAACTATAAGACATCCCCTTTGAACCACCAGCAACAAGGAATAGATACAAGGAACTGGGGCGGGAAACCATGAACACAAACAATGGGCAGCCCCATGATGCTGGTCCACCTCTTCTCGAAAGGTTTTTATTTCCTTCAGCAAAACAGATTATGACACTTCAAGGTTCCTCATTCCACAGACCTGGCACCCAGTCAGAAACTGGTCACGCTCCGCAGGCGATTTAGTGAAAAGGAATGCGCTTGGTCAGTTTCACGAAGCACATCAACTCTCTTAGTCAGTACCTGTTCTAAGCTAGACACTAGCCTATCTACCATGAGCCACAGTCAAAGTGTGACTGATCTTTAAGAGAAAGGGGGTTGATTCACTTTGTTGTTTTATGTACAGTAGCCTTAACAAAATGCTGTGTTTTTCTTCCAGAGTAAATCCCCCTCCACATACTTATAGACTTATATTCAATTTCATTCCCACAACAAATCTAAAGGAAGGCTGTCGGCACTTAAGTGTTTTCTTCTAATTTGTGTGGTCAGCTGTCAAGGAGCCCCTTATCTGTGACTAAGCAGGATGGCTTGTTTAGCTGTGAGTCACGCAGCCTGGAAAGAGCTGGAAACGATTGAGGGGGAACAACCGTCAGGGAAGGTAGTGTCTCTGCATGAACCATCTGGCAACGAGGTCTCCCGCCAACACAGCTCATCTCCATCAACTGCTGCTACCCTGACGAACGAGAAGCAGCTAAGAGAAAACCAAACTCCCTCGGTTACGACAACCCTTCCGAACAGTCGTTCTGCCATGACCCAGCTCAAAAGTAGGTCATTTCAATAATAAACTTGATTGAGGCAGGTCTACAGTAGCTGCCAGACTCATGCGAGTTTCTAACACTGTAGAACGTATTCTGCACCGCTCCTTTGCCTAATCCATCCCTAGAAACCTCACTGAGCGCTCTGCCCACAAAACTACCCCACCTATATTCAATACTGCATTCTTACAACCAAGAAATATTAAAAGCACATTTCCTGGATCAACAAATGTGTTTTCTGGAAATTGTTTGATATATTTGCGAACTGCTATAAACAAACAAAAAGGACCGATAAAGAAATGACCTAGTAACCTTAAACTTTAATCTCTCGTCTGAGTCAGCCTCCGAGTCAAAACCTCCCTTTACACACAAACACCCCCACGGATAGAAGCCTTTGGAATTGCTTTTTGGTTACTGGTTTCACGGCCAGCGTTAGACACAGTGGGTGGAACGTGTTGGTCCACTGTCTGCAATACAGGAGGTAGGATGGCTTGGGGCTGCACCTTGGCTAGTGAAGCTCGCACCTGCGTTCTTCGTTTTCAAATTAGGAATGCGTAGTACAAGCAAAGACTTCTGAAGATTAAATTCAGCCCCATAACGCTGTTCAGCTTGTTTTGTTTTTGTATTTGAGTGAATAAAGACTGATTTGAATCATCTCCAAATTGGATTCGAGTCCAGAGTCAGGGAAAAGTGCACCAACTGCACAGATCACATTTAATATTTTTGCTACCTACAACTTGCTGGCATCTTGCTCAAAGTTTAAAATATAGACCACACTATCTTGGGCCCCCGCTTGCAACAGAGAGACATTTCTCTAGATCATTACTGGTAGGGAAGCTGCACTGACAATGTTACCCGGGCAGTGTTGCTCTCGGCACTAAACGTTCTACTTGATTAACTCCAATGTCAGCACACAATGTTACTCATGCAGAAACTCACATTATAACACATAATTAATGCAATGCCCTCCCCCCGTCTTCCTCTGTTGCTATAGCAAAGAGTTTCTAAATCTGAGAAAACAAATCAACGCACAGCGAACGACACAGTAAATTCTCCTGGTTTCTTTAGTACAGGCTCCAAGCCTCAAGCTTGTCACTGGACACTATCTGAAAATCACTTCCCAATAACCTCACCACTGGCCACAAAATGTCTAGAATCCTACTGAAATCATTCTTGCCAAAAGACTAAACAGACATACTCCTGGCTCTATTTGCAAGCTTTACTGCAACCAAAAAACCACAGCTTCACACAGAGCCTCACTGAACTACCAGACAGCAAGCTGATCTCCGAACTCAAGGGCAGGGCTTGACACTTCAACAGTGTGCTAAAGATGCTCGAGGTGTCTCTTTACTGCAGCTTCTCAATTCCATGCAGCTGGATCTCATTTAATTAAAACGTTACAGTCTTAATTGCTGGGTTAATGTTTATTTAAACCCTGCAGATCCTAACCTATTTTAAAAAGTACATCTGGGAGCTTGGTTTGCAGCTTCGAAGCAAATCTCAAAAGCTCCCAAAGACATCTCTCTAGGGCTATTCCTATATTTCAGTAGACACTGGCCTATTTATTGGATTTTTGGTTTGGGGAGGGGTGACCCAGTTAGCCACTCGACACTTGTGTGCCTCCTTTTCAAAACTGCAGGCTTAACACTGCGGTGCACCACCAACATAATGCACTAAAACAACAAACTGGGGCAGGTGCATTCACCCAGGTAGAAGAGAACACTTGTTCTTTAATGAGGAACTGCTGCACGAACTGGACTCGGAGACAGTCCAGCCTGCTGTGCACGGAACACTGACCCGGTCTGCATGTCTGTATCAGCACTGTACACCCCAGCATGACACAGCAGTGAGGGTTCTAAGGGCGCCAAGGGTTTATGATCTAGATAGCAATCGCCCCCCCGCGAATGTCTTTTTCTCAGCCAGACAGAGAACCCAGGAGGCGACTCATTTTGATCAGAGAAAAGCAAATCACTCAAGACGTTGCGGTTCTCTCAGAGATTACTCATCTGTATCCAAACCTGGGGATGTGTTCCGGTCTCTCCATGTGGACATTTGCTGTTATGCAGCCAACAGGTTTAGAGAAAAGGAAAATAAACCTTGACTTTTTCTTTTTTTTTTTTTAAAGAAAAAAAGCCATAGTTTACTTTGCCAGCTACTCTTAAAGTTTGCTGTCTTCACAGGAAAGTAGTTCACACGTATGGACCTGTTTATTTGTGTTATGTTTTGCAATAATAATTCAGAGTGGTTCTATTTCTCACTGAAGAGCAGCTCCTGAACTTTGCAAAAATAAAAGAAAGAAATGTAATTAAATTAGCTGAAAAGCCATTCGAGCGCTTCTCGCCTCACCAGCATCACATCAACAGTGCCTTCAACTACTTAAGAGACCATAAAAAAAACCCTGGAACGTCAATAAAGGTTTATGGTACAGATTAGACTGGTTTACTGCAGTAACCTTTAGCTGGAGAGTCTGACACAAAAACCAGGCACATCAGTTCTAAAAGCTCTCACTGGTGAACAAGGGTTCCAGCCTCCCCTTGTTCTTGCTATGTTATGCACCTTGCATGCCAGGCCTCTCTCAGATATTACCAGTCCTTCAGACACCATCTCTGACCTACAAAACAGAACAAGTGGCTCTTCTACCCTGCTGACTCAAGTTTTTATTTTGCCACAGCTGATTAACTAAATAACGCAGTTTGCAAGGCTTATATATGCCTGCTCTGAAACTTGGTTCTCTTCTGTAATAATTCCAGTCACACCCCCTGGCACATGAACAGCGCCGTGCCGAACTCAAACCAATGTAAACAGCTTATTCTCATCCTCTATGGCAGCACGACTCCATTAATCCCGTGCCAGGATAACGTTATCTCGCTACAATGGGCGAAAGCAGACTTTTGGCGCTTTGCTACAAAACCGAGAACGGGGTCAGATTTTGCATTTGTTTAAAAGTTACTGTTTTTCTACCTCAAGGTAATTAAAAAGGTCAGAGAATTCTATAAGCAGCATGCCAAACACAAAACCCAGTTCTCAGGCACAATATCACTAAACACAAAGCAAGCCTAACATTGCGACAGAGGCATTGATAAAGAGCGGTCACCCAACAGCCTGGTTTGCGCCGACTTACTCCGATACATTTTAACCCTAAAACAAATACTGAATAAGAAAAAGGTTAGCATAAAACACGTTAAGGCCTTGTTGTCAAACTAAACATTAAGACTGCGGTTATATGGCAGCTGAATCAATGCCTGAAGTCGCTTTCTGGCAACGTTTACATAAACTTTGCAGTTGAGGAAAGTGCAGTTTATTAACTGAACTGGCAAGTCACGGCCCAGTAATTCCAATGCGGTTCTGTATTCCCAAGAAAGTGACTAAGCGCCGAGACATGGGTGTGGTGAATTTAACCGAGAGCCCCCTCCATAGTCAGGCCTTGTCGGTTTGTTACTCTGGATTACGTCTTGCTGCTGCTTTTTTTTTTTTTTGGGGGGGGGGGGGGGGGGAACATAGACAGCGTCTGATAACGGTTAGAAAATAGTTACATTATAAAAACTTTGTGCACGTTTCAGTTTGACACGTTTTTATACTGCATGGAGTAAGGTGTTTAAGATATATCTGCCACATTAAAAAAAATGACAGTTCTTGGAAAAACCAGAAACTTCTGCGAATCCCAGGGTAGCGCAGGAGCGGTGAACATGCATTACTCCCGCCGGCTGCGCAGCCGTGCCCAGCTGCACCAGCTTCAACAACTCTCGTTTGTGGCAAGGATCATTTAAAAATGCAAAACATTTAACGGTCAAGGTTAGGTTTTCACCAAGTGCTTTAACAACGACGAGTCTTATTTAAATAAATAAAATAAATAAAACAAAAAGCTTAAAATTCGTTCATATGGCTACACAGACTGCCCCGCCTATAGCCAATTCAGAAGGTGGGGAAATTACGATAATTTACATCGATAAGTAAACGTTAATGCACCAATGGCGCAAACAGTGCGTTATTTAGGGGTTGTTACCTGGGTCTCTGAAAACTAAGCAGCCCCAGCCACAGCAAACAACCCAAACTTCAAATCCGCGTATTCCTTTGCGCTATAGGGCATCTTAACAATTCAGACAAGTTGTGTGTTTTGTTTTTTGTTTTTTTTTTCTTTCTTAAGGAGCCACCTGGTATTACCCGCTGTACTGGTAGCATTGCCCCTGCCCTGGCTGTTATAAACGCAAATGTACACTTGGTTATAAAAATGTTTGTTCAAAAAAACAAACATCAATGACGTAACCCTTTCAGAAACTTGTCTCGTCGCTGCAGTTCATCTCGGTAATCGTCCGCTTCGCCGTAGCCGAAGTTATATTACCAGCGGCAACTGGACACAACACCGCCTACTTTTTCATTTCTTATTTACTAGCACTTTAAAAAATATATATATATATATTAAACCGCGCCTTTTCAATATACAGCAAGCCATCATCATTTTAAACGCGCATCCTCTCACCTTTCCCAGTCGTGTTCTTCTCGCTTTCTCCGCTGCCGCCCTCACTGCAGTGTTAAAGCGACTGTATTTCTCAACAAAAACACACCCTCTCCAACTGAAAGACAGAGTTAAGGCTTTTACTGCAGGGTCGACGAGGGAGGGGACGCAGCTGTTGGAATAATTTAAATCTCCTCCCCCTCACTGTTAAAAAATAATGACATCATTCCCACAACAAGGATCATGGGAGAAGGTGTGGGGTATGGCGGGGGTGTATGTTTCTTAAAGACGCAGAGCCGCTCGGCAAGGCTGCACTGCGCGCTGGTGATTTACAGAGCAAATCTTTCACGCTGCTTCGTTTCCTTGCGCTGTCGTTGTTTTCAGTGGAATTGCACACGTGTTGTCATACCCGACAAGGTTCTTTGCTTGTGCGTTCACAGGATGTTCATGAGTTCTAAGCTAACCCTGCCATACACTTTTTAGGGGTGATTTGCGGGTGTAAAATGTTCTAATGTGATGTAAGGATTCTGCCTTGCATTTCGGCAATTGCCGACCCTCCAGAAACTTTGCACCTCTTCTTACGAGGTGCAGAGCGCTGTAGGAGCGAGGAATTAAGCGCTGGATAAATGCGCCTCGTGTGAAAGTGTTGTGTTCTCGGGGTCCTTTCAGACCGCAGTGGGAATGTCCGGAGGGAGAGCCCAATCCACGTTTTCCAGAGTGCCTGGACACGTTCTGGATGTCATGATGAAAAGGGCAGGCCATATTTCCTAATGAGACTTGCATATCTGATGCTGGCTGAAGCTTTTCCAAGCAACTCCGTTTCATGTTGAGTGACCTCAGCCGTGAACTCTCTGCTCTGTCTCAGAAACTTTTAGTTTTTTAACCCCGTGCGCCAAAAGGACTTTGCTGCCTTTCCTCTGACATGTCTGTATTTTCGTGCTCCGCAAATGTCATACAGCGCCTGCCGCTCTCTGTACGCGCAGCTGCTAAACGCTCATCGAGAGCGCGTTATCTTAATTGCGGTTGTGCGTACGGAGTAATTTGCATTGCTCTTATTAACCCTCCAGAGGGCGCAGTGCAAATAATTGCCTGGCCGCGATGCAGTTTGAATTTTGCACCTGCAGTTACTTGCAATGCGCCTATACTTCCACCCCCGGCTGTGTGTGCTGGATCAGAGAAAGCGTCAGTAAGAGCTAGCGCAAGCAGCGTATTGCCATGGAAACTGATCCAAACTGGCTGTTCACTAGATGCCTCCCCTCCCTCCTCTTACATCTATAGCGTCACGTTGGCTGATCTCCCCTGTGCTATGCATCTCTACATATAACTGGGACTGAAGAACTCCAGTCAAACAAACCAACAGTGTGTGTGCAGTTATAAGAATCACTCAGAGTGGCCAGACCGCTCTCCCATAGTTTTCTATGGAGGTCAGTTGTTCTGCTATTACTCAATCAGGTGTCCTGGGGTTTGATTAGGAGTGTTACGCAAGCATACCCGGTTTCAGTCCATCTTGGAAATCTGTTTTATTTCCCAATTCCTGCATTTCACCAGCTGACCACCGGTTGTTGAGGTTTTCAAAATGTTTGTTGCTGTGGAAATAAACATTACTCAAGGAGCAATATATATTTTTTATTGAAACTTTGAACAGTGTCATCATTTTAAAATACAAAAATTACAACTATACACATTTAAATACATACAAATAAAACAGATGCCTTTTTAAAATGTACTTCTTTTGTGCAACAGTCAATTTCCCCTTTTTAAAAGTATGATCTACCAGTGCCATATTAAATATAAATTAACAAAGTGGTCTTTCTCTGCTCCACCAGCAGAGAGGGAGGCTGTTATCAGAGGGTAAGAGCCTCTCTTTCTCTGCTCACCAGCACAGAGAAGAGGGAGGCTGTTACGTTAGTATAAGAGCCTCCCTTTCTCTGCTCCACCAGAACAGAGCAGAGGGAGGCTGTTCAGAGAGTATAAGAGCCTCCCTTTCTCTTTCTCTGCTCCACCAGCACAGAGCAGAGGGAGGCTGTTCAGAGAATATAAGAGCCTCCCTTTCTCTTTCTCTGCTCCACCAGCACAGAGCGGAGGGAGGCTTTTATGACAGTATAAGAGCCTCCCTTTCTCTTTCTCTGCTCCACCAGCACAGAGCGGAGGAAGGCTGTTATGACAGTATAAGAGCCTCCCTTTCTCTTTCTCTGCTCCACCAGCACAGAGCGAAGGGAGGCTTTTATGACAGTATAAGAGCCTCCCTTTCTCTGCTCCACCAGCACAGAGCAGAGGGAGGCTGTTAGGTTACTATAAGATTAACTAATGAATCAGCTATGTGTCAAGCATCTTTGGAACAATGTTAAGCACCTCCAGCACTTACAGTGAGTCTAAAACACAGGGTCAAAAGTGAGGCTGCTTAAATCAGCGAGAAGCTTACAAGAATGATGTGAACATGGAGCCGAGGGTAAGAACACGGTACAGCTTCAGCACGATCTTCAGAATCACTGCCATCACTTAACACAGGCAGGCCTGTTACAAAAAACCCGGCCATGCACGGGCTTCACCAGTCATTACAAAAGTGCTCTCAGCTCTCCCGGCACTGGCTGGCCAACGGGATCACAAACACTGTGATGTCATCCCCGGATCCCAGCCTGTCATTGGCTAGCCTCCACCCTTGATCCTTCAGCACTCCGCGTGACCTCATCACAAGATCCTGGGCAGCCAAGGAGTACCTAGGAACGAATGGCAATGTGACACACAGGGGATACGTTTCCCTGTTCATGTACTGTAGCGATTCCATAAATGAGGATCGCCAAATAACCTGGCCGAGCCCCCAGAAGCTCAGCCAGGTTATTTGGCTATCCTCATTTATGGAATTAGGACTCCATGAGCGTGCACGGAGAATTCTATAGTCATTTGAAGCCGGGGGACAGGGGGGAAGGGGTCAGTCCTGTCCTCAGAAACCTGGCACATGTATTTAAAACGTCTTTTTTACAAGAAAATGACTGGCTACAAATCCCAAAAGGAGCCAGAGTTTATTTAGCCTAAAATTAAGCAAGCCAATTTTAGAAAACAAAGTAGCAGACATCTGTGTAAGCCTTTAAACTGATTTGAATCGCGTATTTTCAAACAGTGCTGCAATCTATTTCTCTTTCCCTGTCTCCGAGACTCCCAGCGCACTCTCTCCCAGTCTACAGACTCCAGACCTGAGTTTTAAAGTGAGCTGGACAATTTTCAGGGTCTTTCTTTCTGACTCTAGTAACTTATCTCTGCAAAACTCAGAGACAAGTGAAATTAAAATGAAAAACTGGACTCAACTGGTAAACCAAAAGAGAACGTGCCAGCATCATTAGCTTGCTGACTCACAGTGCCACCTTCTGGTCACTGAGGATAAAACAGACCAAAAAAAAAAAAAAAGTTTGAGTTCATTGGTGAACTCCTGATAGTCAAGTCCACTAATTGTCCCCATTTCTGCTATTTGAAGACAGAAAAGGTTGTATTTTTTAATTGAAATATATATATACACACACACAAACAATTCTGCACATCTCTTTACTATCAAATGTGCAGTTTTGAAAGAAACACAAAGTTATAGTAAACACTGATACATGATAGAAGTCAAAGAGCTTGCAATCTGTGCTACGGTCTCTTTAGAAATTCTAACCAACCTCATGGGGTCACTGGATTCAAACTGTGACAGGAAACTGCTGACTGCGTCCGCCACTTCCCTGTCTGTGGTGACATCCCACAATCCATCACTGCCCAGCACTAGAACATCGTCAGGGCTGTGCTGGTTCTGAGTGACGTCATACACCTGTACCTGCAGGACAGGAAACGAGACAGGGTGCGCTGCAGTGAACCCAAAACCGCTTTTCAAGACCCAAGCCAAACTCACACGAGTTGAAACTGTTCCTCGTTCATTTTGTAGATCCCATTTTCATTTTTTTTTTTATTAATTATCATTTTTAAAAAAACAAAACACAAAAGTTAAAAACTAAGCAACGATGAAGGCCGATAAACATGCCTTACATCGGGGGGGGGGACTGTCATCCTTATATGAGGTCATCATGCATTTGCCTCTTCCATGTGTCCCCATGCATAAATAATGATTTGTTATCCGTCCCCCTATGAGGTCGCCACGCATGAAATTAATAAAATTCCCCTCTCTTCTGTGAAACAGCCAAGGACCAAGATTAACCTTTGACACCACTGTCAAGCCAACTGCTTCTTTTCAACCCTCCGAACCTAAGCAACCAATGTTACCAAGCTGCTGAACCCAGGAGATGAGCACCTGGCCAGCAGGGGGCGCTGGAGTGCAAAGAGGGTTTTCCTCCCTCACCACGAAGGGCCACAAAGGCCAAAGCAATGCCACTGTGGGTCCACCCCTGACTTACCCTGCACTGCGCGTGGCTGCGCTTTCACAAGAGGACATGATCAATGCGAGTGGCAGTGCTTTTACTAGGGGAGACCCAGCAGTGCTACTCTGTTTAACCCCAGCTGCGCTCACCTCTGGACAGCAGGACAGAAAGGGTTTGATGTGGATGTTGGAGTTGTAGACTTTCAGGTCATGATCCCCGAGCCCTCGAGTCACTCCTATTGTTGCCATCACCCTCGCCTGGAAAACATTACTGAGAAACGTTAGGGTCCAAACAGTGTGAAGAAAATGAAAAAAATATTTATTTCACCACAAGCTGGCACCAAACTCTAACTTAAAGCAAAAAGGTTTTAGGATGAGAAGCTGGTAGGTTTTCATAGCGATTGCGCAGGAATAATCGAGAACACCAAAAACACTGTGACTATAAAATCGACAGTTATTTTATATCAAGTTATCTCTAGAGAAAGGGTCTAGCACTCAAGTGTGCTTAATAAAGTTAAAGGAGGGATTTAAAATAAGCTTCCCAAATGTTATTTAAAAAAATGGAAATGAAGATTTACTAACCATCAAACTGTGTAAAATGAAATTACCCGTTTGCCTTCTCCGTAAATAAGTGGGAACTTCAGATCTTCCTCCTCGATGGTCTTATACGCCCTGAAAGAAAGACAAATCCGGCATCAAAACCGACTGACCACCTGCACTCTTCAACAGCCTGATCACTGCACAAGAACGGCATCCGCTTACAGCACGACCAAACCTGCAGACCGCTCTGCAGAGCTCTACGTACAAGCATTACTATTGAAGGGATTGGTTTGGTGGAGCCCTCGTTCCCTGCCCAGTAAACTTTACCAGCCAGTCATTGTGTGATCTCGAAACAGCATCTTCTTCCCCAGCTCCTTGTGCTGGATCCTCCGTGGAAACTCCATGTGTGTGAACTCATTCCCGAGGAGCTCCGGTTTCAAGAAGCCCTGGCAACAAAAACAAGAGAAGAGCTCGGAATAACCTCCCAGCTTTGAGCGGCTCTTCATTGAGTAGCTACCTTTCCTGCATCAATATCTTCAGAAAGGAATTCCTTACTAAATACTGCAGCCGCTGCCTCTCAGTTTCGGGGGTAAACTCACTGGACATTGGGATGACTTCTTGGTTTCGGATGATAATAGCCCTGCAATGAGAAGGAACATTGTAAATGACACAGCTACATGCACTGCACACACCCCTAACCACTGCTGTAAAAACAAGAGCAAAGCTGCTAGAATCGTGAAACGCACATCACTGCACCACTGTCTACCAGACTGGATTAGGCAAACTGCATTTGATATTTTCTGTGGATGACAGTAGCATTTGCGCAGAATATGGTGTTTTTTTTCTTTTTTTTTAATGTTGGTATAATAAAATCCAAATATATCATGCTTTTAAAATGAATTGTTGGATTTTGTAAGATCTGGTTCACAAAACCAGCAGACCGGCACTGCATCATGTTAACAGCAATACAACGTCACTGTGCTTTGTCAGCGGCATGCTTCTATTTTTAATTCCATAAAGAGGATGTTTCTGTAAGACGTTACCATGTGATACATCACGAACAGTATGTTGCATGCGTTTGTATATGCGGTATATTACAGGAACCCTTAGAGCTGAGAATGACCTACATGCAAAGACACATGACACTAGTTTGTGAACCTGGATTCCAGTTAAACACACTGTTGAGCTTCACCTGCTGTCTCCTGCATTCGCTACATACAGCTTCCCCATCATATAAAGCACAGCCAGGGCGCAGCAGCCCCCTGTGATACTGTAAGCGCTCCTTTCCCTTTCGATCTGCTTATCCTTCAATGACAAGAGAAAAACAGGAAGCACTTAGAACACTCTTTCACAATCCACAGGGTCTTGTGATCTGCCCACTTCCCCTTCTAAAGGTTTCCTAACAGAAGGCCGCGAAGCAAAAAAAGGCAGAGGCTTTATTGCCATTAAGGCTTTTTCGCTAGCGATTCAAATCAAGCTTGGTGGCCATCCGCATTACAATATAGAGTGCCCAATGATGTCCTCCCTCATCAGCTGCAGGGAGCGTCCCCTGATCCCAAGACCAAGCCAATAGCCTCTTTACACCCAGAAACACAAGAGTGGATGCAGCGAGCTACCAGGCCTGCAGAGGTCTCCTCCTAGTTTAACATTTGTATCCGTTTTTTCGTTAAGTATATGGAAAACTACAAAGCGTTGTGTAATTCAATATGGTAAGGTAACATTATTCAGCAGGTTTCATTTGACTTTATGAAGCTCCTTCTGTAGGGTGATTCAAAACCTATGGCCAGAGCTGTAGGTGCAATCTTAGTCCAATGGTCAGACAGCATGATTTGGACCTGGAAACAGATATTTAAGGTCACTGAGTTTTTGGCCACGATGAAAATGTTTCGCCCCTAAGAGTGATTACAGATTCCTGAATAATCATTACCATCTGTTTGAAAGCGTTCTCTATTGCACCGATGATCAGGCTCTCCAGCGACACTGCTTTCTCCTGGTGAAACCGTTCCACCGGCTGGGCGCCGCTCCCCTCCTCCTGGGATGATGTGTTCCTGGGCTCTGAAGACAGGGGTCTGGCTTCCTCCCCCAGGATGATCGAAGGGGCCACGGTGGGGTTGAGGAGCAGCTCCACAATCTCCAGCAGCTCATTGCAAATGTGGAGATGCAGAAACTTGGAGGCCATAATCGCAGCCCCTGTACCAGCGTGGCCATCGAACAAACCCCAGAAATTAAACCAGACCCCATTCGCCTCCTGAAACAAAGCCAGACAGTCAGTCAGTTTCCCAACAATTCCAGTCTTGCAACTGCTGCTATTGAATTCAAACTGCACTATGAGGGCTGAAACAACAGGGAAAACACTATCACAATGGTGCAGCGCTACCTTCAGCTTAAAACAATTGCAGATAACAAAGCAACACCATAATCCTACCCACCATGCACTTCTGTTAGCTGTGTAGGTCTGAAACGTGCATTTGTTAAAGAAACCCAGATATATGGTAGTGCACCGACTTCAGTGCAAGACAGTCTGGAAGTATCTAACACACACACACACAAAGGCCCAATTGTTGCACAGCTATAGCCAAAAGGTTTGCATTTTAAGATTCCCACATTGTGTAGCATGATGCAAAACTTTTGGCCACAGCTGTATGTTTCATCACACATCACCTACATCCTCCCTGGCTTGGAGTGCGCCACTGCGCTCCCTGGGAGCCCCCTTCTCCACACACACCACCCTGCAGCAGGCTTGGTCTTCATTCAAGGGGCTCTTTCCAGCGTTGATTACTCTGAAAACACACAAGCAGGAGAGCCCGTGACGAGAGAGACAAGGCTGCCCTGAAACCACAAGACTACTGTTGCTGTTAACAGCACATCCGAGCCTGTGCGTTTCACTGGTCACCTAGAACTACTGTACAGTGGCGTGTGTGTGTCTGTGTGTTGGCATAAAAGCTGGCGAGGCAATTAATCTGATCAGCTGCTGAACCGTATTTGTTCTTTTGCAACCAAAAAGAATGATGCATTGTATATTTTGTTGTTGTTGTTGTGTGGGGTTGAAATGCACTTGAATATACAACAAACAGCTAATGACGTCTGAATTGCACTGCTGGAGTATATAAGCAATAGCATATATAAGAAATACATCATTAGTAAGAAATTCCACCAGGAACACATGCAGTATTCCTTGCATCCACTGGGATGCAGGGGGGGGGGGGGGGGGGGGGGGGCAGGTTAGTAGTTACAGCTGTGCTTAGACATTATCTAAGAGCTCCACTGAGGACACAGCGGTGCTAGGGATGCAGTGACTGAGGCAGAAGCTCATGTATTATTGGAATATAAACATGAACACATTGCTGAGATTTCACTGCTGTGCCAAGTTACAAAGTGAATCGTTATTTTTTATGTCTGCCTGCAAAACGTAGCTATTGTTTTTCCCTTTTAATATTAAACCAGGGAACAATCATTTGATTGTCCTCCAACATGTGTCCAGATCTATCAATAACCTCCCAGATAAAAAGCCACAATAACTGTAGTGCGTTGGGAGTCTTTGGTGATCATCTGTACAGTACCTGCTTTGTTTTGGGAAGAATTTAACATCGGTGCTGGAAATAGAGAGCTCATGAAATTAACAGGAACAGGTACCCGAGTTTCAACTATAGATCCACCCAGACTGTGCAGGGTGGTATAGAGTGCACCGCGGGGTGGACAGAAAAGGTAAGAGTGAGGTAAGATGAGGTAAGAGTCGCAGAACTCTGCCCCTAGTAGATGGAATACATGCACCAGGGGTAGACTGGCTCCAGTGGGACCGGGTAACGCAGGAGTAAGATAGCCCTCCACTCCTGATCGTTGTTCCAACCCTGTTCTAAATTATTTAGTTAAACCCGTTAACCCCCCCCAACCAGACCCTGAAGCAGCGAGATGGTCCTCCGGGACTGTGATTGGACAGCCCTGGGCTAAGGGGTACAAAGTGATTCTGAACAACAACAATAACACTTTAGTCACGTCAGATCAGTACCAAAATGACAGAAGAGGAACCAAGGCGTTACGATTCCTCTTTCCAACCCCGCCCCCTGTAGTTATAGGAATCTCGGTCTGAGACACTCCTGTTCAGAAGAATTACAGACTTGAGCTGGACTGCAGAAGCACGTACTCTCTGCATCAGCTAGTGAGAATAACAGACCTGCTTCACAGTTCCAGCACCGCTGCTTATAAACAGCAAGATAGCGGTCTCTAGAGGACAAAGGGCAGTCCTGCAGATGTGAGTTTGAGCTCCCCGACACCAGTAGGGGTCACTGTAGAGTGATGAGAACTGCCTTTTTCTCCCTAACCCGCCGGAGACAAAATCTTTCTAAAGAATTCAGGGAGCTGAGATCCAGAACAGAACTGTCCTAGTTCATACAAAACAAATTATAACACTAAGAAAGCTAGCTGCTTTTTAAAATGACAGTATATTTATCTTCCAAAGTGCAGGAGATTTTTTAAAACATAGTATTGAAGTCTTTTCATTCCACAGGACTTTAGAGTAAATTATTTTTATGAACGGATTCGAATTTGAAAAGCATGAATTACTGACCAGTTCACTAATATGGTTTCTTTCAGTCTCTCAATACAAACAGCACTGTGTAACTTTTCACATCTTGACCGCGGCTGCTTGTCGTCGTGGTAACAGTCTCTGCAGTTCCTGTTCTGGTGACTTCCTGCTAACAGTGTTTCGGTAAATTGCTATCACTGGATCAGCACAGTTTTGTCAGAGACACTTTAAAAACCTCAAGTGCTTGATAAGCACTCCCTCTGCACACCATGCAAACCTGCACACCCCTGACTGTGTGACTCCCGCTGCACACCATGCAAACCTGCACTGCCCTGACTGTGTGACTCCCTCTGCACACCATGCAAACCTGCATGACTGTGTGACTCCCTCTGCACACCATGCAAACCTGCACTGCCCTGACTGTGTGACTCCCTCTGCACACCATGCAAACCTGCACTGCCCTGACTGTGTGACTCCCTCTGCACACCATGATTAAAACCAGCTACACACCAAAATTAAAACCAACTTTTTACAAATTGTACTGAAGTATAAGCATGGACATTTCAGGGCTTGAAACTCACACCAGCGAGACAGAACAGGATTTGGAAGTTGCCTGCAGGTTTACCCTGTCCCGTTCCAAAGTGTTCTGGAATTATGGGGCCAGGTGGAAACCCCAAGAGCCAGTCACAAGATGGCAATCTGGCTGGAGAGATTAAACCTGCCACTGAATCCTCTCCCCAAGGGCACCAGCATGTTGTAAAAGCGACCAACTGCTTCCAATCTTGCAAACTAAAACAATACATGAAAACAGTCTGTGAAAGCAAGTCAGGTGTCGAATGGTTTTTTATACAGTTAGCTTAACGTTAAATATGGTTTAAGTGTGTTATAAGAAGGTCTATGTTCTGTATCTGTACTAGGGCCATGTTTTCTTGGTTGCTTGCCATAAATAGCCAGGTTTAGGTTGAGAACAACTCTTCGGTTTTGTTTTTTTGCACCTGCATTCCTGGTGTGTGCTTGCTAGCTGTGGTTAAAGATGTGTTTAACACTCTGAGCGCTATTTTCCACACCTGGAACGACAGGGCATTAGACTCAACAAACAGAGCACCTCTTCCTTAAAAGCTGACATGAACATCCTGTCTCACTGCTTTCATTAGCTTGTAATTATATATATATATATCATATTATATATATATATATTTTTTTTTTTTACAGAAGTCTTCTTCAAATGTAAAAGCCTCATTCGACATTCTAGACGACTCTGAAACTGAAGAAGTCTGTTTGAAGAAACTGAAACCCTTGTGACTGTGTTGATTATATTCCGGACACGCCTCTCTGTGGAAAGTCAGAGTGATACCTGTGTTGCTGGAGTTTCTAACAGTTGAGTAAGAGGGGAGGCTGTGTTTACCTCTGTGTTTAAATGTGTACCTTTTCTATTTCACAGTCTTCATCGTTTCCTAACTGTATTTCAGCCTCAGGTGAAACCATTTACATGGGATCAGGTGTGGCTCTATTACCTGTTACACAGGAAGTTAGCGCTGTGGCTGAACAATTAGACATGTTAAAAAAATATCAGATAGATACAATAAGATAATAAGACACATGCTTAGAGATAAACCGAAAAGCAAAAATACATTTATATTATACAGAAAAGAATACCCTAATAACAAATAGTAAATACTAATTACCAAGTCGATTTCAATAATAATTGCGCAACTGTGCCTGTACAAAACAGTATTTCCAAGAAGCTTGGCCAACTTACTCGGAGTATCCTGAATTCCACAGCAGTTTCCGATCTGCCCCGGAGGTTAAAACAGGTCTCCTGGTGTGATCAGCGGAGTACTGCAAATCTTCAGGTGTAAGCTCCAAAAACTCGGGTCGGGAGTACGGAAACCTCGGGGGCAACGCTTCTCCTTCGTGCCCGTGAGCGGAGCCAGAGCCGCGGTGATGGCTGTTCGCCCGGACCCCTCCGACGAAACTCGACATTGCGTTTTTAACTTTGCTGATCATCCCGTGTCTGCAGCCGGCAAGCAGGTACTGTACGTTAACTCAAACCAACACTTTCACATTTACAACAGAGGTCAGGCAGAGCTCTTGCAACTGAGGAAGCGCGGTCTGCCTCTGCAAATACTGATCTCATCTGACGAGTGCCACAGTGTGTCTCTCTGTCTCTCTCTCTCTCTCTCTCTCTCTCTCTCTCTCTCTCTCTCTCTCTCTCTCTCTCTCTCAAAGCGACGCACTTCAAAGCAACGGGTACAGTTTTTACAAATGCCACAGACAGTGCCATTCTAAATCGGGGACTATTTTAAGCTCTAAACGGTTTATGGATATTTTCAGACATTATAAAGTCTTCATCCAGTGTTAACAGCCGGTGTAACATACATTTTTGCTACTTCGTCGAAATTTGCTACCAGTAGTAAAATCTGACACGTATAAGCGTAAAATCTTGCTACCTGGTCAAAATCTGCTACCTGTACCAAAATTTCAAAAAATATAACAAAAAAACAAAAAACAAAAAACAAAAATGTAATATAATTAACATAACTTATTTTCAAACTAATATCAACAACACGTGGAATGCAAAGTAAGTTTACAGAACACGTATTTCATATCAAAAGACAGGTATTTGTTTTTGAAGGGCATCTCCGGTCTGCAAGGGAAAAATAATAATAATAATAATAATAATCTGCCATGGGCAGTGCAAGCAGAAAATAGTCTGGGCATGCGCACTACGCACAGCAGAAACATTTGACAGCATTAATTGACGTGTCCCCCGCGGTTTTTACACAGAGCCAACTCGTTGTGTTTCACACACCATTGTCAATGTGTTTGAGACGTCATTGACTACCTAGCCAATGCTGTAACTGTCTGCTATTCCATTCAAACCTTCGTGAGCCTATTCATATATGTTCCTTTACTCCCCTGCATTGTGTGTATATACACAGTATATAGGGAAGTTATATATAAAGAAGCATTTCAGATGGTTTTCTCTACACTGTCCTCCGCTAGCACGGAGACTGTTTCTGTGCTGGGTGCATCAGTAACGATTTTTTGCAAGTTCAGTATGATAAGCAGAACTCTATTTATAACAAGCGCTTGTTTAAAAGCTCGCCGCTGCCATCTAGCTTTTGGTTTATGTATTACAGAAAGTTGCTTATCTATTAAACGTAGATTTGACAACGAGTCTATAGAACAAAGTGCGTCCTGTCTCGGGTTGGGGTGAGACTGCTGTTGGACAACAGCTTCACCCATTCCAGGTTTTAACACTGATGCTCGATTTGCCCGGAGTCCTGCCTGACTATAGGTAACAGCTATTTTGTCTAAAGGCTCATAGTAAAACCAGGAATGGAGCAAACTGGTATGCGATGGGGCCTTACCTCCAGCTCTGTATGTTAATGAGAGGCTTCGGTTCCTTTTATGTTTGGTTACGCTTACTCACAGCATAAAGTGTTTATGTGTGTGTGTTTGTGTAAGACATATGACTTGGATAACACGTACAATTAAGACAGACAGTCTACCAGTGACTGTTAGTGTGTCGGTAAATAGCCACGTCTGTTTCCAAAGCGCGTTATTATTAGTCTATTCTGTCTTTGTCAGGATCTGCCAGGATTGTTTCGAGAAAGCAGTCCGGCTGTTTTTATATTCAGTCTGCGTTGTCAATCGTGTTTTGTGTGTGTGTGTGGTTTTTTTTTTTTTTTTTTTTTTAACGTAGCGTTATTGCTTGCGGGATTATTAATATGTATGGCTGGTTATTGCTTTGCGAGCTTCTCTTTCAGTTCGGCATGAATTATTCATCCATTAGAATCCGCGCATAAACAAGAGGAACTCCCGACTTGCGCCAGACAACAGGTATCAATTTAACATGAAGCGGAAATGAGAGCCTGGGGTCTCTCCTGTCTCCTTGGTGTTCGCGTGATGAAACTGAAGTGAAAGCTTTATTGAAGACCACAATGTCTTGTGTCACAAGCTCTGCTCTGGGGGTCTCCGATGAAAGACCCTGCTGTTGGTCAAACTACGAAGGTTCTGTAGAATAAAGCCTGGCTAAGCGCTGCTGTAAACACCACGGCTACTCTCCAACGGGCCCTCTCTCAAGTATGCAGAGGCAACTGTACTGTAGGTTTGCTACCACTAGATGGTGCCAAAGTACAAGGAGAATGATTACAACAAGCAGTTTTTTTTTTCCTGGTTTCAGCACCTGACCTTCCTATATTTAAAATAAGTAATTATTATACATTTTGATTGATATAGAACACAACCCCAAGCACTCTGCTGGAAAAAAAACACACGGCATGACACCTTATAAAAGTTTCCCATAATAAAAGCACAGCAGAGTGTATTGAAGCGCAGTGACAGCATTGGTACACGTTGTAAACCCCAGTGAGGTGTGGTAAAGCATGCATAAAAACATAGCAAACCATGGTAAACTATGGTAAATGTGTAATATAACCAAAGGAAAAGCATAGGGGGAACTGAAAAATGACAGATCGGCAGTTCCAGTGTTGCCAGTGATTTGACAGGGTAGGACAGCTTAGGGTTACAGTGCCATTAAAACATTCTGTAGGGTTTCTCAAGCACTTAATATGCAAACAGATGTCTGTGTATGAGCTAACAACAAATAGGGAAAGAAAAACCTATGAAAGCAACATCGCTCAAAAACTGTAATTAGAATTAATTACACACAGGTGTGACTTGCATTTATTTATTTATTTTTTTGATGCTAATTCTCTGGACAGTAAGCTGTGGTAGACTATACGATTAGCTTCAATATCAAGGTATTATCTGCTTCCTGTAGTTGTCGGTCCTGCAGAGACTATTTCTGATATTTTACATTTTAGCGCGCCCTGTTATTATCATTTTTCTCACCAGGTTTAGAATGTCCAATTACATTCTCTCCCTACATCAACAGCTCAGGACAACCGAAAGTCAATGGGTGGTCTCCGAGCCCAAAACAATTGCCTTTTCACCACCGCCCCCTGGAGGATAAAGGCCAGCCCTGCAGGTGTCTGCTGGAGCTCAACAGGCGCCTGGCCAGCAGGGTGCGCTGCAGCAAAATGAGGAGAAACAGCCCCTTTGTCCTTTATCTAATAGATGGGTCTCACAGTGATAGCTAAGGAACACAAATACAAAAGAGTCTGCAAGACGGGAATTTTGCCAAGAAATTAAGTTGTTTCACCTTTGAACCACAGTATGGTTAGTCCTAAGCCCAAGAGACGGAAATAGTTATAATGAGACTGCTAAGAAATATTGATCAATACAGCTCTGTGAAAGGGTCCACAACTATGCTATTAAAGAACAAAGTGCAGTCGACCACATTATAACACCTCTGACTGGCAACATCTAAAACAGGTTGTTCGTGTGTGAGAAAAAGGCGTCCAATTTAGCAGGAGAGATCAGACAGCACTCCTGAGACTGTAGGAACTGTTACCACTAGAGTGGCACGCACTGAAACACCACATTGATGAGCTCCTTCACAGAGTACACCACCTGGCTCCGGGGTTGACAGGCTGAAACTAAGAAAGGACGAAACACACAGCGCCATGTATAGAAACTAGAAAGAAGAATGTCATCGCCACACGAGGGCTGTATCTTACTCACACTGCGGTCAAAGAAAGTCTTTTGGAGGGCTAATAGCGCGACTTGGATAGGCAAATCAGTTGTAGGATTGCACACCCCTGATCTTCCGTTAGCGATGCGGGTGGCTGCACAGTAGGACTCGCACTGCGTTTTTCAATCCGTTAAATTCCTGCCTTCTGCGTCGAGGTGGAATACCAGAAAGCCATGTTTCATACCTCCCCTGGCTCTCGCTTCACAGCCGAAAGAAATTTAACGAAGCGATCTCCCGCAGCTCGGTTACAGCCGCCCCGTGGTGTGCTAATTAAATCTAATTGAAGCCTATTTAAAGGTAGCATTGGTTGAACTTTTATCAGCTTTGTTTTGGTTTGTTTTTCAGATGCAGACAGAAAGATTTTAACGAGCAACCGGCCCTCCATCATATCATATCTATTCACTACCAAACGGATGGATTACTTGAATAGGTCCAGTTCAGTAATACGACCGCCCCTTTAATAAGGCCACCCATGACTGCCCCAATGAGCTTCACTGTGTGGGAGCGAAACCAAGCGCTCATCTGCGGTCTTTGTCAGTCATTCAAATGGCATTTCAAGCTTGAATCTCTGCATGTGCCTTTAGTAGTTCCACGTCTTTCATGCATTCACAAATCTCTCCAAAATATATTTCCAGTACTGTACTTTTCCTAAGCAGACGAATGCATTGTAACAAACAAATGG